>NW_026968761.1:0-71785 GCF_028390025.1 Pseudophryne corroboree
AGATACTGCAGTGACTTGGCTCGCGATGGAATCCCAGATGCTTCGCTTTGTCCTAGCTGCTGTGGTCTGTGCCCTTGGTCCATACAGAATGTCGTAGGACCTGTCGACGCCATCCACTAGGGAACAGTTTTCCGCCTCAGTGTATCTGGGTCCACGCGGCTTTTTCGGTCCTGCATCTTCACCAGAGGCTTCCTCCTCCGACTGCTCCTCTGGCTGGCTTCTTGCCTTTAGGAATTGAAAAAAAAACCATGCATTTAATAAGATCGGTATGTACCTGTGAGTGTTAGTATCCCTGGCATTGCGCACATATACCTGTAGGTGTGCATGGCAGTGCGTAAACTAGGGTGGGTCAAGTTGAATGCTATTTGTGTCTGCAGGTGTTGTCAGTACCTTTCTACTAGGCTTTTTCTTAGATTTCCGCGGCTGGTCACTGCATGCCTGGTCGGTCGTATCCTCCTCCCGGGTCGGCTCCCACTCCTCGTTGCTATGCAGGGATAGATCCAAGGGGGTGGGGGAAGGGGGGGGGGTCGGTCTGCTTGTCCCTGGACATCTGTTTTAAAAAGAACCAAAAAAATAAAAAATAATAATTATATATATAAATATATATATATATACACAAACAGAGAACCCAGCACTCACCAAAGTAAACTCACTTATCCTCAACAATTCAATAAATAAATGATGGGGGTTTAGTTGGTGGATTGGCCAATGCACGGAAGCCTGTATACCGATTCAAGGTACCCCACCTTCATACAGGTCCTACACTATCACAGAGTCTTAAAACCTGACTACCACACTGCTGCATCATCTGCCTGCTAGATGTAATGTGTACCTGCCACAGACTTTATGGCTTTTAAAGGCACACTAGTCACCTATTGCACTGGCTCAAAGATGATTGCTAAAAAACAGCTGAGACAGGTTAAGGATAAGTGACTTTACTTTGGTGAGTGCTGGGTCCTCTGTTTGTATTTATTAGAGCGATGTGGTCATGGGCTTCATGCACCCCGCCCTGTGAGTGGTAAGTGCAGCTGTGTGCCCCGCTTCTGTGGTGGAGAGTGCAGTGTTACATGCACCCCACCCTGTGAGTGGTAAGTGCATAGCTGTGCCCCGCTTCTGGTGCGGTGAGTGCTGTGGTTTTTACTCTGTGTGTATATATATATATAAATATAAATTTACATTTATTACATTACATAATTAAATGCAATCACATGTCATGCTGCTGGGACCCCAGTTCTCAAGCAGGACCAAAACACCATCCCTGCACATACTGGAAATCAAAAATGTCTGACACACAAAATGTCTGACACAAAATGGCTGACACACCAGTGGTAAAATAGGAGAGAAAAAACAGGTTTGACTGACAACCGACACAACATGTCGACCGCATGGCAGCCACAGACTTGCTCCAAATCACCCTAAACTAGTCAGATATCATCCCAGCACACTCTGGAGGTACACCAGTGGTAAAATAGGAGGGAAAAAACAGGTTTGGCAAACAAACGACACCACATGTCGACCGCATTGCTACCGACACACACTAAAAATCAGCCCAAGCTAGCTAAAAATCAATCCTGCACATGCTGGAGGTACACCAATGCAAAAGGAAGGCCCAAAAAGTAATTTTAAGAAAAGAAAAAAAATTTGAAAAACTACCCCAAAACACAAATCTCCACAAAAAAATGCAGCAAAACTAACAGGAGCTATACACATACCTGCACACATACCCAAACACCCCATGTACACCTCATGGCAACCCCCACTACACAAACACATACATGCAACACCAGACCCACATGTGGTACTTACCTGCAAATGTAGTAAAAGCTCCTAAAATGGCTCTCCTCCGGGGTAACAGGGATCCTCCTGACTGTCCTGGAATAAAGCCTTCTGGGGTGTCCAAACAATACCACAGCAAACAACCAATTTGTTAGCTCTGCACCTCCTCACACCTCTCTGCAGGTTCACAAAATGGCTGCAGAGCACGCAGCAAACAAGCCCTAATAAAGGGCTGCTTTCGGCGGGAAGTCGAATTCGGGACTCCCATTACTCGCCGATTGGGCCGTTATCCGCCAAGGGGTGTGTCGAATCCGTTTTGCGTTGCATATGGTGAATTCATGGTCCCGGCGGCAGGGCTGTGGCTGTCGAGTGCAGGCGAATTTTTAAACGGACGAAAAAAAGGCGCGATTCGCCCGCAATTGCATATACCCCTAATATATATACCTCTAATATGTTAATTAATTGACCGCAGTACTGCACATATCAGCTGATTCAGCTGCATTTAAATACAATCGATCTAATGTGAGTGATTACAGCTGAATCTGTGTACAGTTTATATACAATCAGAAATATTGTGGCTACATTTTATCTGGTTATTATTGGCATAACTGTTTTTATTGTGTTGAACTCTAATAAATATTAGAAATATTTTTATTTATATACCATCAGCGCTCTTTTATGTCTCTATTGAAACTTAAACAATCTATATCGTCTAAGGCATCCAGTTGCCGCATAGGAGCTGCTGTCTAATAATCAATATGTTTGGTGCTCATTTAATACATGTAACATTGCATTAGCGCCTGATTTAGCTAGGTAATTATATCTTGCATTTTGTCACCTCACTGACGTGACAGGCTCAGCTGTCAGTCATGCAGCCCCACTGCTCCCACTCTCTCCGTACTCATACATACATGCCTTTCTGGGAGTGTCTCGTCCTGGCTGTCAGTGATGCAGCCCCACTGCGCCCACTCTCTCCGTACTCATACATACATGCCTTTCTGGGAGTGTCTCGTCCTGGCTGTCAGTCATGCAGCCCCACTGCTCCCACTCTCTCCGTACTCATACATACATGTCTTTCTGGGAGTGTCTCGTCCTGGCTGTCAGTGATGCAGACCCACTGCGCCCACTCTCTCCGTACTCATACATACATGCCTTTCTGGGAGTGTCTCGTCCTGGTTGTCAGTCATGCAGCCCCACTGCTCCCACTCTCTCCGTACTCATACATACATGCCTTTCTGGGAGTGTCTCGTCCTGGCTGTCAGTGATGCAGCCCCACTGCGCCCACTCTCTCTGTACTCATACATACATGCCTTTCTGGGAGTGTCTCGTCCTGGGTGTCAGTGATGCAGCCCCACTGCTCTCACTCTCTCCGTACTCATACATACATGCCTTTCTGGGAGTGTCTCGTCCTGGGTGTCAGTGATGCAGCCCCACTGCTCCCAGTCTCTCTGTACTCATACATACATGCCTTTCTGGGAGTGTCTCGTCCTGGTCAGTGATGCAGCCCCACTGCTCCCACTCTCTCCGTACTCATACATACATGCCTTTCTGGGAGTGTCTCGTCCTGGGTGTCAGTCATGCAGACCCACTGCGCCCACTCTCTCCGTACTCATACATACATGTCTTTCTGGGAGTGTCTCGTCCTGGGTGTCAGTCATGCAGCCCCACTGCACCCACTCTCTCTGTACACATACATACATGTCTTTCTGGGAGTGTCTCGTCCTGGTTGTCAGTGATGCAGCCCCACTGCTCCCACTCTCTCTGTACTCATACATACATGCCTTTCTGGGAGTGTCTCGTCCTGGCTGTCAGTGATGCAGCCCCACTGCGCCCACTCTCTCTGTACTCATACATACATGCCTTTCTGGGAGTGTCTCGTCCTGGCCAGTGATGCAGCCCCACTGCACCCACTCTCCGTACTCATACATACATGCCTTTCTGGGAGTGTCTCGTCCTGGCTGTCAGTGATGCAGCCCCACTGCGCCCACTCTCTCTGTACTCATACATACATGCCTTTCTGGGAGTGTCTCGTCCTGGGTGTCAGTGATGCAGCCCCACTGCGCCCACTCTCTCCGTACTCATACATACATGCCTTTCTGGGAGTGTCTCGTCCTGGTCAGTGATGCAGCCCCACTGCTCCCACTCTCTCTGTACTCATACATACATGCCTTTCTGGGAGTGTCTCGTCCTGGTCAGTGATGCAGCCCCACTGCTCCCACTCTCTCTGTACTCATACATACATGCCTTTCTGGGAGTGTCTCGTCCTGGTCAGTGATGCAGCCCCACTGATCCCACTCTCTCCGTACTCATACATACATGCCTTTCTGGGAGTGTCTCGTCCTGGCTGTCAGTGATGCAGCCCCACTGCGCCCACTCTCTCTGTACTCATACATACATGTCTTTCTGGGAGTGTCTCGTCCTGGTCAGTGATGCAGCCCCACTGCTCCCACTCTCTCTGTACTCATACATACATGTCTTTCTGGGAGTGTCTCGTCCTGGCTGTCAGTGATGCAGCCCCACTGCTCCCACTCTCTCTGTACTCATACATACATGCCTTTCTGGGAGTGTCTCGTCCTGGTCAGTGATGCAGCCCCACTGATCCCACTCTCTCCGTACTCATACATACATGTCTTTCTGGGAGTGTCTCGTCCTGGTCAGTGATGCAGCCCCACTGCTCCCACTCTCTCTGTACTCATACATACATGCCTTTCTGGGAGTGTCTCATCCTGGGTGTCAGTGATGCAGCCCCACTGCTCCCACTCTCTCCGTACTCATACATACATGTCTTTCTGGGAGTGTCTCATCCTGGGTGTCAGTGATGCAGCCCCACTGCTCCCACTCTCTCCGTACTCATACATACATGTCTTTCTGGGAGTGTCTCGTCCTGGTCAGTGATGCAGCCCCACTGCTCCCACTCTCTCTGTACTCATACATACATGCCTTTCTGGGAGTGTCTCGTCCTGGTCAGTGATGCAGCCCCACTGATCCCACTCTCTCTGTACTCATACATACATGCCTTTCTGGGAGTGTCTCATCCTGGGTGTCAGTGATGCAGCCCCACTGCTCCCACTCTCTCCGTACTCATACATACATGCCTTTCTGGGAGTGTCTCGTCCTGGGTGTCAGTGATGCAGCCCCACTGCACCCACTCTCTCCGTACTCATACATACATGTCTTTCTGGGAGTGTCTCATCCTGGTTGTCAGTGATGCAGCCCCACTGCTCTCACTCTCTCCGTACTCATACATACATGTCTTTCTGGGAGTGTCTCGTCCTGGGTGTCAGTCATGCAGCCCCACTGCTCCCACTCTCTCTGTACTCATACATACATGTCTTTCTGGGAGTGTCTCATCCTGGTTGTCAGTGATGCAGCCCCACTGCTCTCACTCTCTCCGTACTCATACATACATGTCTTTCTGGGAGTGTCTCGTCCTGGGTGTCAGTGATGCAGCCCCACTGCACCCACTCTCTCCGTACTCATACATACATGTCTTTCTGGGAGTGTCTCATCCTGGTTGTCAGTGATGCAGCCCCACTGCTCTCACTCTCTCCGTACTCATACATACATGCCTTTCTGGGAGTGTCTCGTCCTGGTTGTCAGTCATGCAGACCCACTGCGCCCACTCTCTCTGTACTCATACATACATGCCTTTCTGGGAGTGTCTCGTCCTGGTCAGTGATGCAGCCCCACTGCTCCCACTCTCTCCGTACTCATACATACATGTCTTTCTGGGAGTGTCTCGTCCTGGTTGTCAGTGATGCAGACCCACTGCGCCCACTCTCTCTGTACTCATACATACATGCCTTTCTGGGAGTGTCTCGTCCTGGTCAGTGATGCAGCCCCACTGCTCCCACTCTCTCCGTACTCATACATACATGCCTTTCTGGGAGTGTCTCGTCCTGGCTGTCAGTGATGCAGCCCCACTGCGCCCACTCTCTCTGTACTCATACATACATGCCTTTCTGGGAGTGTCTCGTCCTGGGTGTCAGTGATGCAGCCCCACTGCGCCCACTCTCTCCGTACTCATACATACATGCCTTTCTGGGAGTGTCTCGTCCTGGTTGTCAGTCATGCAGCCCCACTGCTCCCACTCTCTCCGTACTCATACATACATGCCTTTCTGGGAGTGTCTCGTCCTGGTCAGTGATGCAGCCCCACTGCGCCCACTCTCTCCGTACTCATACATACATGCCTTTCTGGGAGTGTCTCGTCCTGGCTGTCAGTGATGCAGCCCCACTGCGCCCACTCTCTCTGTACTCATACATACATGCCTTTCTGGGAGTGTCTCGTCCTGGGTGTCAGTGATGCAGCCCCACTGCGCCCACTCTTTCCGTACTCATACATACATGTCTTTCTGGGAGTGTCTCGTCCTGGCTGTCAGTCATGCAGCCCCACTGCGCCCACTCTCTCCGTACTCATACATACATGCCTTTCTGGGAGTGTCTCATCCTGGTTGTCAGTCATGCAGCCCCACTGCTCTCACTCTCTCCGTACTCATACATACATGCCTTTCTGGGAGTGTCTCGTCCTGGTCAGTGATGCAGCCCCACTGCGCCCACTCTCTCCGTACTCATACATACATGCCTTTCTGGGAGTGTCTCATCCTGGTCAGTGATGCAGCCCCACTGATCCCACTCTCTCTGTACTCATACATACATGCCTTTCTGGGAGTGTCTCGTCCTGGTCAGTGATGCAGCCCCACTGCGCCCACTCTCTCCGTACTCATACATACATGCCTTTCTGGGAGTGTCTCATCCTGGTCAGTGATGCAGCCCCACTGCGCCCACTCTCTCTGTACTCATACATACATGCCTTTCTGTGAGTGTCTCGTCCTGGTTGTCAGTCATGCAGCCCCACTGCTCCCACTCTCTCTGTACTCATACATACATGTCTTTCTGGGAGTGTCTCGTCCTGGGTGTCAGTGATGCAGCCCCACTGCTCCCACTCTCTCCGTACTCATACATACATGCCTTTCTGGGAGTGTCTCGTCCTGGGTGTCAGTGATGCAGCCCCACTGCGCCCACTCTCTCCGTACTCATACATACATGTCTTTCTGGGAGTGTCTCGTCCTGGGTGTCAGTCATGCAGCCCCACTGCTCCCACTCTCTCCGTACTCATACATACATGCCTTTCTGGGAGTGTCTCGTCCTGGGTGTCAGTGATGCAGCCCCACTGCGCCCACTCTCTCCGTACTCATACATACATGTCTTTCTGGGAGTGTCTCATCCTGGTCAGTGATGCAGCCCCACTGCTCCCACTCTCTCCGTACTCATACATACATGTCTTTCTGGGAGTGTCTCGTCCTGGTCAGTCATGCAGCCCCACTGCTCTCACTCTCTCTGTACTCATACATACATGCCTTTCTGGGAGTGTCTCGTCCTGGTCAGTGATGCAGCCCCACTGCTCCCACTCTCTCCGTACTCATACATACATGTCTTTCTGGGAGTGTCTCGTCCTGGCTGTCAGTCATGCAGCCCCACTGCGCCCACTCTCTCCGTACTCATACATACATGTCTTTCTGGGAGTGTCTCGTCCTGGTCAGTGATGCAGCCCCACTGCTCCCACTCTCTCTGTACTCATACATACATGCCTTTCTGGGAGTGTCTCGTCCTGGTTGTCAGTGATGCAGCCCCACTGCTCCCACTCTCTCCGTACTCATACATACATGTCTTTCTGGGAGTGTCTCGTCCTGGTCAGTGATGCAGCCCCACTGCGCCCACTCTCTCCGTACTCATACATACATGCCTTTCTGGGAGTGTCTCGTCCTGGTTGTCAGTGATGCAGCCCCACTGCGCCCACTCTCTCCGTACTCATACATACATGCCTTTCTGGGAGTGTCTCGTCCTGGGTGTCAGTGATGCAGCCCCACTGCTCCCAGTCTCTCCGTACTCATACATACATGCCTTTCTGGGAGTGTCTCGTCCTGGGTGTCAGTGATGCAGCCCCACTGCTCCCACTCTCTCCGTACTCATACATACATGCCTTTCTGGGAGTGTCTCATCCTGGGTGTCAGTGATGCAGCCCCACTGCGCCCACTCTCTCCGTACTCATACATACATGCCTTTCTGGGAGTGTCTCATCCTGGGTGTCAGTGATGCAGCCCCACTGCTCCCACTCTCTCTGTACTCATACATACATGCCTTTCTGGGAGTGTCTCATCCTGGGTGTCAGTCATGCAGCCCCACTGCTCCCACTCTCTCTGTACTCATACATACATGACTTTCTGGGAGTGTCTCATCCTGGGTGTCAGTGATGCAGCCCCACTGCTCCCACTCTCTCCGTACTCATACATACATGTCTTTCTGGGAGTGTCTCGTCCTGGCTGTCAGTGATGCAGCCCCACTGCTCTCACTCTCTCCGTACTCATACATACATGTCTTTCTGGGAGTGTCTCGTCCTGGTTGTCAGTGATGCAGCCCCACTGCGCCCACTCTCTCCGTACTCATACATACATGCCTTTCTGGGAGTGTCTCGTCCTGGTCAGTCATGCAGCCCCACTGCTCCCACTCTCTCCGTACTCATACATACATGCCTTTCTGGGAGTGTCTCGTCCTGGTTGTCAGTGATGCAGCCCCACTGCTCTCACTCTCTCCGTACTCATACATACATGCCTTTCTGGGAGTGTCTCGTCCTGGCTGTCAGTGATGCAGCCCCACTGCTCCCACTCTCTCTGTACTCATACATACATGCCTTTCTGGGAGTGTCTCGTCCTGGCTGTCAGTGATGCAGCCCCACTGCGCCCACTCTCTCCGTACTCATACATACATGCCTTTCTGGGAGTGTCTCGTCCTGGTCAGTGATGCAGCCCCACTGCTCCCACTCTCTCTGTACTCATACATACATGCCTTTCTGGGAGTGTCTCGTCCTGGTCAGTGATGCAGCCCCACTGCGCCCACTCTCTCCGTACTCATACATACATGCCTTTCTGGGAGTGTCTCGTCCTGGTCAGTGATGCAGCCCCACTGCTCTCACTCTCTCCGTACTCATACATACATGCCTTTCTGGGAGTGTCTCGTCCTGGTCAGTGATGCAGCCCCACTGCTCCCACTCTCTCTGTACTCATACATACATGCCTTTCTGGGAGTGTCTCGTCCTGGTCAGTCATGCAGCCCCACTGCTCCCACTCTCTCCGTACTCATACATACATGCCTTTCTGGGAGTGTCTCGTCCTGGCTGTCAGTGATGCAGCCCCACTGCTCCCACTCTCTCCGTACTCATACATACATGCCTTTCTGGGAGTGTCTCGTCCTGGTTGTCAGTGATGCAGCCCCACTGCTCTCACTCTCTCCGTACTCATACATACATGCCTTTCTGGGAGTGTCTCGTCCTGGTTGTCAGTCATGCAGCCCCACTGCTCCCACTTTCTCCGTACTCATACATACATGCCTTTCTGGGAGTGTCTCGTCCTGGTTGTCAGTGATGCAGCCCCACTGCTCTCACTCTCTCCGTACTCATACATACATGCCTTTCTGGGAGTGTCTCGTCCTGGTCAGTGATGCAGCCCCACTGCTCTCACTCTCTCCGTACTCATACATACATGCCTTTCTGGGAGTGTCTCGTCCTGGTCACTGATGCAGCCCCACTGCGCCCACTCTCTCTGTACTCATACATACATGCCTTTCTGGGAGTGTCTCGTCCTGGGTGTCAGTGATGCAGCCCCACTGCTCCCACTCTCTCTGTACTCATACATACATGTCTTTCTGGGAGTGTCTCGTCCTGGTCACTGATGCAGCCCCACTGCGCCCACTCTCTCCGTACTCATACATACATGCCTTTCTGGGAGTGTCTCGTCCTGGTTGTCAGTGATGCAGCCCCACTGCGCCCACTCTCTCCGTACTCATACATACATGCCTTTCTGGGAGTGTCTCGTCCTGGTCACTGATGCAGCCCCACTGCGCCCACTCTCTCTGTACTCATACATACATGCCTTTCTGGGAGTGTCTCGTCCTGGGTGTCAGTGATGCAGCCCCACTGCTCTCACTCTCTCTGTACTCATACATACATGCCTTTCTGGGAGTGTCTCGTCCTGGCTGTCAGTGATGCAGCCCCACTGCTCCCACTCTCTCTGTACTCATACATACATGTCTTTCTGGGAGTGTCTCGTCCTGGGTGTCAGTCATGCAGCCCCACTGCTCCCACTCTCTCCGTACTCATACATACATGTCTTTCTGGGAGTGTCTCGTCCTGGCTGTCAGTGATGCAGCCCCACTGCGCCCACTCTCTCTGTACTCATACATACATACCTTTCTGGGAGTGTCTCGTCCTGGGTGTCAGTGATGCAGCCCCACTGCGCCCACTCTCTCCGTACTCATACATACATGCCTTTCTGGGAGTGTCTCGTCCTGGGTGTCAGTGATGCAGCCCCACTGCTCCCACTCTCTCCGTACTCATACATACATGCCTTTCTGGGAGTGTCTCGTCCTGGCTGTCAGTGATGCAGCCCCACTGCGCCCACTCTCTCCGTACTCATACATACATGTCTTTCTGGGAGTGTCTCGTCCTGGTTGTCAGTGATGCAGCCCCACTGCTCTCACTCTCTCCGTACTCATACATACATGCCTTTCTGGGAGTGTCTCGTCCTGGTCAGTCATGCAGCCCCACTGCGCCCACTCTCTCCGTACTCATACATACATGCCTTTCTGGGAGTGTCTCGTCCTGGTCAGTGATGCAGCCCCACTGCTCCCACTCTCTCCGTACTCATACATACATGCCTTTCTGGGAGTGTCTCATCCTGGCTGTCAGTCATGCAGCCCCACTGCGCCCACTCTCTCCGTACTCATACATACATGCCTTTCTGGGAGTGTCTCGTCCTGGGTGTCAGTGATGCAGCCCCACTGCTCCCACTCTCTCCGTACTCATACATACATGCCTTTCTGGGAGTGTCTCGTCCTGGCTGTCAGTGATGCAGCCCCACTGCGCCCACTCTCTCCGTACTCATACATACATGTCTTTCTGGGAGTGTCTCGTCCTGGTTGTCAGTGATGCAGCCCCACTGCTCTCACTCTCTCCGTACTCATACATACATGTCTTTCTGGGAGTGTCTCGTCCTGGTCAGTGATGCAGCCCCACTGCGCCCACTCTCTCCGTACTCATACATACATGCCTTTCTGGGAGTGTCTCATCCTGGCTGTCAGTCATGCAGCCCCACTGCGCCCACTCTCTCCGTACTCATACATACATGCCTTTCTGGGAGTGTCTCGTCCTGGGTGTCAGTGATGCAGCCCCACTGCGCCCACTCTTTCCGTACTCATACATACATGCCTTTCTGGGAGTGTCTCGTCCTGGCTGTCAGTCATGCAGCCCCACTGCACCCACTCTCTCCGTACTCATACATACATGCCTTTCTGGGAGTGTCTCGTCCTGGGTGTCAGTGATGCAGCCCCACTGCTCCCACTCTCTCCGTACTCATGCATACATGTCTTTCTGGGAGTGTCTCATCCTGGCTGTCAGTGATGCAGCCCCACTGCGCCCACTCTCTCCGTACTCATACATACATGCCTTTCTGGGAGTGTCTCGTCCTGGCTGTCAGTGATGCAGCCCCACTGCTCCCACTCTCTCCGTACTCATACATACATGTCTTTCTGGGAGTGTCTCGTCCTGGTCAGTGATGCAGCCCCACTGATCCCACTCTCTCCGTACTCATACATACATGCCTTTCTGGGAGTGTCTCGTCCTGGGTGTCAGTGATGCAGCCCCACTGCGCCCACTCTTTCCGTACTCATACATACATGCCTTTCTGGGAGTGTCTCGTCCTGGGTGTCAGTGATGCAGCCCCACTGCGCCCACTCTCTCCGTACTCATACATACATGCCTTTCTGGGAGTGTCTCGTCCTGGTCAGTGATGCAGAACCACTGCGCCCACTCTCTCCGTACTCATACATACATGTCTTTCTGGGAGTGTCTCGTCCTGGGTGTCAGTGATGCAGCCCCACTGCTCTCACTCTCTCCGTACTCATACATACATGCCTTTCTGGGAGTGTCTCGTCCTGGGTGTCAGTGATGCAGCCCCACTGCACCCACTCTCTCCGTACTCATACATACATGCCTTTCTGGGAGTGTCTCGTCCTGGTCAGTGATGCAGCCCCACTGCTCCCACTCTCTCCGTACTCATACATACATGCCTTTCTGGGAGTGTCTCGTCCTGGTCAGTGATGCAGCCCCACTGCTCTCACTCTCTCCGTACTCATACATACATGCCTTTCTGGGAGTGTCCCGTCCTGGTCAGTCATGCAGCCCCACTGCGCCCACTCTCTCTGTACTCATACATACATGCCTTTCTGGGAGTGTCTCGTCCTGGTCACTGATGCAGCCCCACTGCGCCCACTCTCTCTGTACTCATACATACATGCCTTTCTGGGAGTGTCTCGTCCTGGGTGTCAGTGATGCAGCCCCACTGCTCCCACTCTCTCTGTACTCATACATACATGCCTTTCTGGGAGTGTCTCATCCTGGTCAGTCATGCAGCCCCACTGCGCCCACTCTCTCCGTACTCATACATACATGCCTTTCTGGGAGTGTCTCGTCCTGGGTGTCAGTCATGCAGCCCCACTGCGCCCACTCTCTCTGTACTCATACATACATGCCTTTCTGGGAGTGTCTCGTCCTGGCTGTCAGTCATGCAGCCCCACTGCGCCCACTCTCTCCGTACTCATACATACATGCCTTTCTGGGAGTGTCTCGTCCTGGGTGTCAGTGATGCAGCCCCACTGCGCCCACTCTCTCCGTACTCATACATACATGCCTTTCTGGGAGTGTCTCATCCTGGTCAGTCATGCAGCCCCACTGCGCCCACTCTCTCCGTACTCATACATACATGCCTTTCTGGGAGTGTCTCGTCCTGGGTGTCAGTCATGCAGCCCCACTGCGCCCACTCTCTCTGTACTCATACATACATGCCTTTCTGGGAGTGTCTCGTCCTGGCTGTCAGTCATGCAGCCCCACTGCGCCCACTCTCTCCGTACTCATACATACATGCCTTTCTGGGAGTGTCTCGTCCTGGCTGTCAGTGATGCAGCCCCACTGCGCCCACTCTCTCCGTACTCATACATACATGTCTTTCTGGGAGTGTCTCGTCCTGGGTGTAAGTCATGCAGCCCCACTGCTCCCACTCTCTCCGTACTCATACATACATGTCTTTCTGGGAGTGTCTCGTCCTGGTCAGTGATGCAGTCCCACTGCTCCCACTCTCTCTGTACTCATACATACATGCCTTTCTGGGAGTGTCTCGTCCTGGTTGTCAGTGATGCAGCCCCACTGCTCCCACTCTCTCTGTACTCATACATACATGCCTTTCTGGGAGTGTCTCGTCCTGGGTGTCAGTCATGCAGCCCCACTGCGCCCACTCTCATCGTACTCATACATACATGCCTTTCTGGGAGTGTCTCGTCCTGGTCAGTGATGCAGCCCCACTGCGCCCACTCTCTCCGTACTCATACATACATGCCTTTCTGGGAGTGTCTCGTCCTGGTCAGTGATGCAGCCCCACTGCGCCCACTCTCCGTACTCATACATACATGCCTTTCTGGGAGTGTCTCATCCTGGGTGTCAGTGATGCAGCCCCACTGCTCCCACTCTCTCCGTACTCATACATACATGCCTTTCTGGGAGTGTCTCGTCCTGGCTGTCAGTGATGCAGCCCCACTGCGCCCACTCTCTCTGTACTCATACATACATGCCTTTCTGGGAGTGTCTCGTCCTGGCTGTCAGTGATGCAGCCCCACTGCGCCCACTCTCTCTGTACTCATACATACATG
The DNA here is from genome assembly GCF_028390025.1 of Pseudophryne corroboree. Taxonomy (NCBI): domain Eukaryota; kingdom Metazoa; phylum Chordata; class Amphibia; order Anura; family Myobatrachidae; genus Pseudophryne; species Pseudophryne corroboree. The sequence continues at coordinate 13,530 of NW_026968761.1, forward strand.
CCTTTCTGGGAGTGTCTCGTCCTGGGTGTCAGTGATGCAGCCCCACTGCGCCCACTCTCTCCGTACTCATACATACATGTCTTTCTGGGAGTGTCTCATCCTGGTTGTCAGTGATGCAGCCCCACTGCTCCCAGTCTCTCCGTACTCATACATACATGTCTTTCTGGGAGTGTCTCGTCCTGGGTGTCAGTCATGCAGCCCCACTGCGCCCACTCTCATCGTACTCATACATACATGCCTTTCTGGGAGTGTCTCGTCCTGGTCACTGATGCAGCCCCACTGCGCCCACTCTCTCTGTACTCATACATATATGCCTTTCTGGGAGTGTCTCGTCCTGGGTGTCAGTGATGCAGCCCCACTGCGCCCACTCTCTCCGTACTCATACATACATGTCTTTCTGGGAGTGTCTCATCCTGGTTGTCAGTGATGCAGCCCCACTGCTCCCACTCTCTCCGTACTCATACATACATGTCTTTCTGGGAGTGTCTCGTCCTGGCTGTCAGTCATGCAGCCCCACTGCGCCCACTCTCTCCGTACTCATACATACATGTCTTTCTGGGAGTGTCTCGTCCTGGTCAGTGATGCAGCCCCACTGCTCCCACTCTCTCTGTACTCATACATACATGCCTTTCTGGGAGTGTCTCGTCCTGGTTGTCAGTGATGCAGCCCCACTGCTCCCACTCTCTCCGTACTCATACATACATGTCTTTCTGGGAGTGTCTCGTCCTGGTCAGTGATGCAGCCCCACTGCGCCCACTCTCTCCGTACTCATACATACATGCCTTTCTGGGAGTGTCTCGTCCTGGTTGTCAGTGATGCAGCCCCACTGCGCCCACTCTCTCCGTACTCATACATACATGCCTTTCTGGGAGTGTCTCGTCCTGGGTGTCAGTGATGCAGCCCCACTGCTCCCAGTCTCTCCGTACTCATACATACATGCCTTTCTGGGAGTGTCTCATCCTGGGTGTCAGTGATGCAGCCCCACTGCGCCCACTCTCTCTGTACTCATACATACATGCCTTTCTGGGAGTGTCTCATCCTGGGTGTCAGTCATGCAGCCCCACTGCTCCCACTCTCTCTGTACTCATACATACATGACTTTCTGGGAGTGTCTCGTCCTGGTTGTCAGTCATGCAGCCCCACTGCTCCCACTCTCTCCGTACTCATACATACATGCCTTTCTGGGAGTGTCTCGTCCTGGGTGTCAGTGATGCAGCCCCACTGCTCTCACTCTCTCCGTACTCATACATACATGCCTTTCTGGGAGTGTCTCATCCTGGTTGTCAGTGATGCAGCCCCACTGCTCCCACTCTCTCTGTACTCATACATACATGTCTTTCTGGGAGTGTCTCGTCCTGGCTGTCAGTGATGCAGCCCCACTGCTCTCACTCTCTCCGTACTCATACATACATGTCTTTCTGGGAGTGTCTCGTCCTGGTTGTCAGTGATGCAGCCCCACTGCGCCCACTCTCTCCGTACTCATACATACATGCCTTTCTGGGAGTGTCTCGTCCTGGTCAGTCATGCAGCCCCACTGCTCCCACTCTCTCCGTACTCATACATACATGCCTTTCTGGGAGTGTCTCGTCCTGGTTGTCAGTGATGCAGCCCCACTGCTCTCACTCTCTCCGTACTCATACATACATGCCTTTCTGGGAGTGTCTCGTCCTGGCTGTCAGTGATGCAGCCCCACTGCTCCCACTCTCTCTGTACTCATACATACATGCCTTTCTGGGAGTGTCTCGTCCTGGCTGTCAGTGATGCAGCCCCACTGCGCCCACTCTCTCCGTACTCATACATACATGCCTTTCTGGGAGTGTCTCGTCCTGGTCAGTGATGCAGCCCCACTGCTCCCACTCTCTCTGTACTCATACATACATGCCTTTCTGGGAGTGTCTCGTCCTGGTCAGTGATGCAGCCCCACTGCGCCCACTCTCTCCGTACTCATACATACATGCCTTTCTGGGAGTGTCTCGTCCTGGTCAGTGATGCAGCCCCACTGCTCTCACTCTCTCCGTACTCATACATACATGCCTTTCTGGGAGTGTCTCGTCCTGGTCAGTGATGCAGCCCCACTGCTCCCACTCTCTCTGTACTCATACATACATGCCTTTCTGGGAGTGTCTCGTCCTGGTCAGTCATGCAGCCCCACTGCTCCCACTCTCTCCGTACTCATACATACATGCCTTTCTGGGAGTGTCTCGTCCTGGCTGTCAGTGATGCAGCCCCACTGCTCCCACTCTCTCCGTACTCATACATACATGCCTTTCTGGGAGTGTCTCGTCCTGGTTGTCAGTGATGCAGCCCCACTGCTCTCACTCTCTCCGTACTCATACATACATGCCTTTCTGGGAGTGTCTCGTCCTGGTTGTCAGTCATGCAGCCCCACTGCTCCCACTTTCTCCGTACTCATACATACATGCCTTTCTGGGAGTGTCTCGTCCTGGTTGTCAGTGATGCAGCCCCACTGCTCTCACTCTCTCCGTACTCATACATACATGCCTTTCTGGGAGTGTCTCGTCCTGGTCAGTGATGCAGCCCCACTGCTCTCACTCTCTCCGTACTCATACATACATGCCTTTCTGGGAGTGTCTCGTCCTGGTCACTGATGCAGCCCCACTGCGCCCACTCTCTCTGTACTCATACATACATGCCTTTCTGGGAGTGTCTCGTCCTGGGTGTCAGTGATGCAGCCCCACTGCTCCCACTCTCTCTGTACTCATACATACATGCCTTTCTGGGAGTGTCTCGTCCTGGTTGTCAGTGATGCAGCCCCACTGCGCCCACTCTCTCCGTACTCATACATACATGCCTTTCTGGGAGTGTCTCGTCCTGGTTGTCAGTGATGCAGCCCCACTGCTCCCACTCTCTCCGTACTCATACATACATGTCTTTCTGAGAGTGTCTCATCCTGGTCAGTGATGCAGCCCCACTGCGCCCACTCTCTCCGTACTCATACATACATGCCTTTCTGGGAGTGTCTCGTCCTGGGTGTCAGTCATGCAGCCCCACTGCTCCCACTCTCTCCGTACTCATACATACATGTCTTTCTGGGAGTGTCTCGTCCTGGGTGTCAGTGATGCAGCCCCACTGCGCCCACTCTCTCTGTACTCATACATACATACCTTTCTGGGAGTGTCTCGTCCTGGGTGTCAGTGATGCAGCCCCACTGCTCCCACTCTCTCTGTACTCATACATACATGCCTTTCTGGGAGTGTCTCGTCCTGGTCAGTCATGCAGCCCCACTGCTCCCACTCTCTCTGTACTCATACATACATGCCTTTCTGGGAGTGTCTCGTCCTGGGTGTCAGTGATGCAGCCCCACTGCTCCCACTCTCTCCGTACTCATACATACATGCCTTTCTGGGAGTGTCTCGTCCTGGCTGTCAGTGATGCAGCCCCACTGCGCCCACTCTCTCCGTACTCATACATACATGTCTTTCTGGGAGTGTCTCGTCCTGGTTGTCAGTGATGCAGCCCCACTGCTCTCACTCTCTCCGTACTCATACATACATGCCTTTCTGGGAGTGTCTCGTCCTGGTCAGTCATGCAGCCCCACTGCGCCCACTCTCTCCGTACTCATACATACATGCCTTTCTGGGAGTGTCTCGTCCTGGTCAGTGATGCAGCCCCACTGCTCCCACTCTCTCCGTACTCATACATACATGCCTTTCTGGGAGTGTCTCATCCTGGCTGTCAGTCATGCAGCCCCACTGCGCCCACTCTCTCCGTACTCATACATACATGCCTTTCTGGGAGTGTCTCGTCCTGGGTGTCAGTGATGCAGCCCCACTGCGCCCACTCTTTCCGTACTCATACATACATGCCTTTCTGGGAGTGTCTCGTCCTGGCTGTCAGTCATGCAGCCCCACTGCACCCACTCTCTCCGTACTCATACATACATGCCTTTCTGGGAGTGTCTCGTCCTGGGTGTCAGTGATGCAGCCCCACTGCTCCCACTCTCTCCGTACTCATGCATACATGTCTTTCTGGGAGTGTCTCATCCTGGCTGTCAGTGATGCAGCCCCACTGCGCCCACTCTCTCCGTACTCATACATACATGCCTTTCTGGGAGTGTCTCGTCCTGGTCAGTGATGCAGCCCCACTGATCCCACTCTCTCCGTACTCATACATACATGCCTTTCTGGGAGTGTCTCGTCCTGGGTGTCAGTGATGCAGCCCCACTGCGCGCACTCTTTCCGTACTCATACATACATGCCTTTCTGGGAGTGTCTCGTCCTGGGTGTCAGTGATGCAGCCCCACTGCGCCCACTCTCTCCGTACTCATACATACATGCCTTTCTGGGAGTGTCTCGTCCTGGTCAGTGATGCAGCCCCACTGCTCCCACTCTCTCCGTACTCATACATACATGCCTTTCTGGGAGTGTCTCGTCCTGGGTGTCAGTCATGCAGCCCCACTGCTCCCACTCTCTCCGTACTCATACATACATGCCTTTCTGGGAGTGTCTCGTCCTGGTCAGTGATGCAGCCCCACTGCTCTCACTCTCTCCGTACTCATACATACATGCCTTTCTGGGAGTGTCTCGTCCTGGTCACTGATGCAGCCCCACTGCGCCCACTCTCTCTGTACTCATACATACATGCCTTTCTGGGAGTGTCTCATCCTGGTCAGTCATGCAGCCCCACTGCTCCCACTCTCTCCGTACTCATACATACATGTCTTTCTGGGAGTGTCTCGTCCTGGTCACTGATGCAGCCCCACTGCGCCCACTCTCTCTGTACTCATACATACATGCCTTTCTGGGAGTGTCTCATCCTGGTCAGTCATGCAGCCCCACTGCGCCCACTCTCTCCGTACTCATACATACATGCCTTTCTGGGAGTGTCTCGTCCTGGGTGTCAGTCATGCAGCCCCACTGCGCCCACTCTCTCTGTACTCATACATACATGCCTTTCTGGGAGTGTCTCGTCCTGGCTGTCAGTCATGCAGCCCCACTGCGCCCACTCTCTCCGTACTCATACATACATGCCTTTCTGGGAGTGTCTCGTCCTGGTTGTCAGTGATGCAGCCCCACTGCGCCCACTCTCTCCGTACTCATACATACATGCCTTTCTGGGAGTGTCTCGTCCTGGGTGTCAGTGATGCAGCCCCACTGCGCCCACTCTCTCCGTACTCATACATACATGCCTTTCTGGGAGTGTCTCATCCTGGTCAGTCATGCAGCCCCACTGCGCCCACTCTCTCCGTACTCATACATACATGCCTTTCTGGGAGTGTCTCGTCCTGGCTGTCAGTGATGCAGCCCCACTGCGCCCACTCTCTCCGTACTCATACATACATGTCTTTCTGGGAGTGTCTCGTCCTGGTCAGTGATGCAGCCCCACTGCTCCCACTCTCTCTGTACTCATACATACATGCCTTTCTGGGAGTGTCTCGTCCTGGTTGTCAGTGATGCAGCCCCACTGCTCCCACTCTCTCTGTACTCATACATACATGCCTTTCTGGGAGTGTCTCGTCCTGGGTGTCAGTCATGCAGCCCCACTGCGCCCACTCTCATCGTACTCATACATACATGCCTTTCTGGGAGTGTCTCGTCCTGGTCACTGATGCAGCCCCACTGCGCCCACTCTCTCTGTACTCATACATATATGCCTTTCTGGGAGTGTCTCGTCCTGGGTGTCAGTGATGCAGCCCCACTGCGCCCACTCTCTCCGTACTCATACATACATGTCTTTCTGGGAGTGTCTCATCCTGGTTGTCAGTGATGCAGCCCCACTGCTCCCAGTCTCTCCGTACTCATACATACATGTCTTTCTGGGAGTGTCTCGTCCTGGGTGTCAGTGATGCAGCCCCACTGCTCCCACTCTCTCCGTACTCATACATACATGTCTTTCTGGGAGTGTCTCGTCCTGGTTGTCAGTGATGCAGCCCCACTGCGCCCACTCTCTCCGTACTCATACATACATGCCTTTCTGGGAGTGTCTCGTCCTGGCTGTCAGTGATGCAGCCCCACTGCGCCCACTCTCTCCATACTCATACATACATGCCTTTCTGGGAGTGTCTCGTCCTGGTCAGTCATGCAGCCCCACTGCGCCCACTCTCTCTGTACTCATACATACATGCCTTTCTGGGAGTGTCTCGTCCTGGTCAGTGATGCAGCCCCACTGCTCCCACTCTCTCCGTACTCATACATACATGTCTTTCTGGGAGTGTCTCGTCCTGGGTGTCAGTCATGCAGCCCCACTGCTCCCACTCTCTCCGTACTCATACATACATGCCTTTCTGGGAGTGTCTCGTCCTGGTCAGTGATGCAGCCCCACTGCGCCCACTCTCTCCGTACTCATACATACATGTCTTTCTGGGAGTGTCTCGTCCTGGGTGTCAGTGATGCAGCCCCACTGCTCTCACTCTCTCCGTACTCATACATACATGCCTTTCTGGGAGTGTCTCGTCCTGGTCACTGATGCAGCCCCACTGCACCCACTCTCTCCGTACTCATACATACATGCCTTTCTGGGAGTGTCTCATCCTGGTCACTGATGCAGCCCCACTGCGCCCACTCTCTCTGTACTCATACATACATGCCTTTCTGGGAGTGTCTCGTCCTGGTTGTCAGTGATGCAGCCCCACTGCTCCCACTCTCTCTGTACTCATACATACATGCCTTTCTGGGAGTGTCTCGTCCTGGGTGTCAGTCATGCAGCCCCACTGCGCCCACTCTCATCGTACTCATACATACATGCCTTTCTGGGAGTGTCTCGTCCTGGTCACTGATGCAGCCCCACTGCGCCCACTCTCTCTGTACTCATACATATATGCCTTTCTGGGAGTGTCTCGTCCTGGGTGTCAGTGATGCAGCCCCACTGCGCCCACTCTCTCCGTACTCATACATACATGTCTTTCTGGGAGTGTCTCATCCTGGTTGTCAGTGATGCAGCCCCACTGCTCCCAGTCTCTCCGTACTCATACATACATGTCTTTCTGGGAGTGTCTCGTCCTGGGTGTCAGTGATGCAGCCCCACTGCTCCCACTCTCTCCGTACTCATACATACATGTCTTTCTGGGAGTGTCTCGTCCTGGTTGTCAGTGATGCAGCCCCACTGCGCCCACTCTCTCCGTACTCATACATACATGCCTTTCTGGGAGTGTCTCGTCCTGGCTGTCAGTGATGCAGCCCCACTGCGCCCACTCTCTCCATACTCATACATACATGCCTTTCTGGGAGTGTCTCGTCCTGGTCAGTCATGCAGCCCCACTGCGCCCACTCTCTCTGTACTCATACATACATGCCTTTCTGGGAGTGTCTCGTCCTGGTCAGTGATGCAGCCCCACTGCTCCCACTCTCTCCGTACTCATACATACATGTCTTTCTGGGAGTGTCTCGTCCTGGGTGTCAGTCATGCAGCCCCACTGCTCCCACTCTCTCCGTACTCATACATACATGCCTTTCTGGGAGTGTCTCGTCCTGGTCAGTGATGCAGCCCCACTGCGCCCACTCTCTCCGTACTCATACATACATGTCTTTCTGGGAGTGTCTCGTCCTGGGTGTCAGTGATGCAGCCCCACTGCTCTCACTCTCTCCGTACTCATACATACATGCCTTTCTGGGAGTGTCTCGTCCTGGTCACTGATGCAGCCCCACTGCACCCACTCTCTCCGTACTCATACATACATGCCTTTCTGGGAGTGTCTCATCCTGGTCACTGATGCAGCCCCACTGCGCCCACTCTCTCTGTACTCATACATACATGCCTTTCTGGGAGTGTCTCGTCCTGGGTGTCAGTGATGCAGCCCCACTGCTCCCACTCTCTCTGTACTCATACATACATGCCTTTCTGGGAGTGTCTCGTCCTGGGTGTCAGTGATGCAGCCCCACTGCTCCCACTCTCTCTGTACTCATACATACATGCCTTTCTGGGAGTGTCTCGTCCTGGTCAGTGATGCAGCCCCACTGCGCCCACTCTCTCCGTACTCATACATACATGCCTTTCTGGGAGTGTCTCGTCCTGGTTGTCAGTCATGCAGCCCCACTGCTCCCACTCTCTCTGTACTCATACATACATGCCTTTCTGGGAGTGTCTCGTCCTGGTCAGTGATGCAGCCCCACTGCTCCCACTCTCTCCGTACTCATACATACATGCCTTTCTGGGAGTGTCTCGTCCTGGCTGTCAGTCATGCAGCCCCACTGCTCCCACTCTCTCCGTACTCATACATACATGCCTTTCTGGGAGTGTCTCGTCCTGGTCAGTGATGCAGCCCCACTGCTCTCACTCTCTCCGTACTCATACATACATGCCTTTCTGGGAGTGTCTCGTCCTGGTCACTGATGCAGCCCCACTGCGCCCACTCTCTCTGTACTCATACATACATGCCTTTCTGGGAGTGTCTCGTCCTGGGTGTCAGTGATGCAGCCCCACTGCTCCCACTCTCTCTGTACTCATACATACATGCCTTTCTGGGAGTGTCTCGTCCTGGCTGTCAGTCATGCAGCCCCACTGCGCCCACTCTCTCCGTACTCATACATACATGCCTTTCTGGGAGTGTCTCATCCTGGTCAGTCATGCAGCCCCACTGCGCCCACTCTCTCCGTACTCATACATACATGCCTTTCTGGGAGTGTCTCGTCCTGGCTGTCAGTGATGCAGCCCCACTGCTCCCACTCTCTCCGTACTCATACATACATGCCTTTCTGGGAGTGTCTCGTCCTGGGTGTCAGTCATGCAGCCCCACTGCGCCCACTCTCTCTGTACTCATACATACATGCCTATCTGGGAGTGTCTCGTCCTGGTTGTCAGTGATGCAGCCCCACTGCTCCCACTCTCTCTGTACTCATACATACATGCCTTTCTGGGAGTGTCTCGTCCTGGGTGTCAGTCATGCAGCCCCACTGCGCCCACTCTCATCGTACTCATACATACATGCCTTTCTGGGAGTGTCTCGTCCTGGCTGTCAGTGATGCAGCCCCACTGCTCCCACTCTCTCTGTACTCATACATACATGCCTTTCTGGGAGTGTCTCGTCCTGGTTGTCAGTGATGCAGCCCCACTGCTCCCACTCTCTCCGTACTCATACATACATGCCTTTCTGGGAGTGTCTCGTCCTGGTCAGTCATGCAGCCCCACTGCGCCCACTCTCTCTGTACTCATACATACATGCCTTTCTGGGAGTGTCTCGTCCTGGTCAGTGATGCAGCCCCACTGCGCCCACTCTCTCCGTACTCATACATACATGCCTTTATGGGAGTGTCTCGTCCTGGTTGTCAGTCATGCAGCCCCACTGCTCTCACTCTCTCCGTACTCATACGTACATGCCTTTCTGGGAGTGTCTCGTCCTGGTTGTCAGTGATGCAGCCCCACTGCTCCCACTCTCTCCGTACTCATACATACATGCCTTTCTGGGAGTGTCTCATCCTGGTTGTCAGTGATGCAGCCCCACTGCTCCCACTCTCTCTGTACTCATACATACATGCCTTTCTGGGAGTGTCTCATCCTGGTTGTCAGTGATGCAGCCCCACTGCTCCCACTCTCTCCGTACTCATACACACGTCTTTCTGGGAGTGTCTCGTCCTGGTCAGTGATGCAGCCCCACTGCGCCCACTCTCTCCATACTCATACATACATGCCTTTCTGGGAGTGTCTCGTCCTGGTTGTCAGTGATGCAGCCCCACTGCTCCCACTCTCTCTGTACTCATACATACATGTCTTTCTGGGAGTGTCTCGTCCTGGCTGTCAGTGATGCAGCCCCACTGCTCCCACTCTCTCCGTACTCATACATACATGCCTTTCTGGGAGTGTCTCGTCCTGGGTGTCAGTGATGCAGCCCCACTGCGCCCACTCTCTCTGTACTCATACATACATGCCTTTCTGGGAGTGTCTCGTCCTGGGTGTCAGTGATGCAGCCCCACTGCGCCCACTCTCTCTGTACTCATACATACATGCCTTTCTGGGAGTGTCTCATCCTGGTTGTCAGTGATGCAGCCCCACTGCTCCCACTCTCTCTGTACTCATACATACATGCCTTTCTGGGAGTGTCTCGTCCTGGTTGTCAGTGATGCAGCCCCACTGCTCCCACTCTCTCCGTACTCATACATACATGCCTTTCTGGGAGTGTCTCGTCCTGGTCAGTCATGCAGCCCCACTGCTCCCACTCTCTCCGTACTCATACATACATGTCTTTCTGGGAGTGTCTCGTCCTGGTCAGTCATGCAGCCCCACTGCTCCCACTCTCTCCGTACTCATACATACATGTCTTTCTGGGAGTGTCTCGTCCTGGTCAGTCATGCAGCCCCACTGCGCCCACTCTCTCCGTACTCATACATACATGTCTTTCTGGGAGTGTCTCGTCCTGGTCAGTCATGCAGCCCCACTGCTCCCACTCTCTCCGTACTCATACATACATGTCTTTCTGGGAGTGTCTCGTCCTGGCTGTCAGTCATGCAGCCCCACTGCTCTCACTCTCTCCGTACTCATACATACATGTCTTTCTGGGAGTGTCTCGTCCTGGCTGTCAGTGATGCAGCCCCACTGCTCCCACTCTCTCCGTACTCATACATACATGTCTTTCTGGGAGTGTCTCGTCCTGGGTGTCAGTGATGCAGCCCCACTGCGCCCACTCTCTCCGTACTCATACATACATGTCTTTCTGGGAGTGTCTCGTCCTGGGTGTCAGTGATGCAGCCCCACTGCTCCCACTCTCTCTGTACTCATACATACATGTCTTTCTGGGAGTGTCTCGTCCTGGTCAGTGATGCAGCCCCACTGCTCCCACTCTCTCCGTACTCATACATACATGCCTTTCTGGGAGTGTCTCGTCCTGGTCAGTGATGCAGCCCCACTGCTCCCACTCTCTCTGTACTCATACATACATGCCTTTCTGGGAGTGTCTCGTCCTGGCTGTCAGTGATGCAGCCCCACTGCTCTCACTCTCTCCGTACTCATACATACATGCCTTTCTGGGAGTGTCTCGTCCTGGTCAGTGATGCAGCCCCACTGCTCCCACTCTCTCTGTACTCATACATACATGCCTTTCTGGGAGTGTCTCATCCTGGTTGTAAGTGATGCAGCCCCACTGCGCCCACTCTCTCTGTACTCATACATACATGCCTTTCTGGGAGTGTCTCATCCTGGTTGTAAGTGATGCAGCCCCACTGCGCCCACTCTCTCTGTACTCATACATACATGCCTTTCTGGGAGTGTCTCGTCCTGGTCAGTGATGCAGCCCCACTGCTCCCACTCTCTCTGTACTCATACATACATGTCTTTCTGGGAGTGTCTCATCCTGGTTGTAAGTGATGCAGCCCCACTGCGCCCACTCTCTCTGTACTCATACATACATGTCTTTCTGGGAGTGTCTCGTCCTGGTCAGTGATGCAGCCCCACTGCTCCCACTCTCTCTGTACTCATACATACATGCCTTTCTGGGAGTGTCTCGTCCTGGTCAGTGATGCAGCCCCACTGCGCCCACTCTCTCCGTACTCATACATACATGTCTTTCTGGGAGTGTCTCGTCCTGGGTGTCAGTCATGCAGCCCCACTGCTCCCACTCTCTCCATACTCATACATACATGTCTTTCTGGGAGTGTCTCGTCCTGGCTGTCAGTGATGCAGCCCCACTGCTCCCACTCTCTCTGTACTCATACATACATGCCTTTCTGGGAGTGTCTCGTCCTGGGTGTCAGTCATGCAGCCCCACTGCTCCCACTCTCTCCATACTCATACATACATGCCTTTCTGGGAGTGTCTCGTCCTGGGTGTCAGTCATGCAGCCCCACTGCTCCCACTCTCTCCGTACTCATACATACATGCCTTTCTGGGAGTGTCTCGTCCTGGCTGTCAGTCATGCAGCCCCACTGCTCCCACTCTCTCCATACTCATACATACATGCCTTTCTGGGAGTGTCTCGTCCTGGGTGTCAGTCATGCAGCCCCACTGCTCCCACTCTCTCCGTACTCATACATACATGCCTTTCTGGGAGTGTCTCGTCCTGGTCAGTGATGCAGCCCCACTGCGCCCACTCTCTCCGTACTCATACATACATGTCTTTCTGGGAGTGTCTCGTCCTGGGTGTCAGTCATGCAGCCCCACTGCTCCCACTCTCTCCATACTCATACATACATGTCTTTCTGGGAGTGTCTCGTCCTGGCTGTCAGTGATGCAGCCCCACTGCTCCCACTCTCTCTGTACTCATACATACATGCCTTTCTGGGAGTGTCTCGTCCTGGGTGTCAGTCATGCAGCCCCACTGCTCCCACTCTCTCCATACTCATACATACATGCCTTTCTGGGAGTGTCTCGTCCTGGGTGTCAGTCATGCAGCCCCACTGCTCCCACTCTCTCCGTACTCATACATACATGCCTTTCTGGGAGTGTCTCGTCCTGGCTGTCAGTGATGCAGCCCCACTGCGCCCACTCTCTCCGTACTCATACATACATGCCTTTCTGGGAGTGTCTCGTCCTGGTCAGTCATGCAGCCCCACTGCTCCCACTCTCTCTGTACTCATACATACATGCCTTTCTGGGAGTGTCTCGTCCTGGTTGTCAGTGATGCAGCCCCACTGCTCCCAGTCTCTCCGTACTCATACGTACATGCCTTTCTGGGAGTGTCTCTTCCTGGCTGTCAGTGATGCAGCCCCACTGCTCCCAGTCTCTCCGTACTCATACGTACATGCCTTTCTGGGAGTGTCTCGTCCTGGGTGTCAGTGATGCAGCCCCACTGCTCCCACTCTCTCTGTACTCATACATACATGCCTTTCTGGGAGTGTCTCGTCCTGGCTGTCAGTGATGCAGCCCCACTGCGCCCACTCTCTCCGTACTCATACATACATGCCTTTCTGGGAGTGTCTCGTCCTGGCTGTCAGTGATGCAGCCCCACTGCGCCCACTCTCTCCGTACTCATACATACATGCCTTTCTGGGAGTGTCTCGTCCTGGGTGTCAGTGATGCAGCCCCACTGCTCCCACTCTCTCCGTACTCATGCATACATGCCTTTCTGGGAGTGTCTCGTCCTGGTTGTCAGTGAGACAGTGTCTCTGGCACAGCTGTGTAATCATGATGTGAGTGTGTGTGCTGAGTAGAGAGTACTGCTAGCAGCAAGTCTTACAGCTTAACTGCAGTGAATCAGTGTGGTGGGGGTGGAGGGGAGAAGGGGGTTGCTACACCAATGAGACAAGGAGAGGAGGAGTGGTTGGATGGAACTCACACAGCAGGTGGTGAAAAGCTTAAAAAGGAGGAGTGGTTGGAAGAGGAAGGAGCTAGTAGGCTCAGAAAGGATTAGTAAGGACTCTCAAGGGAAATTGGAGTGGGATCCCCCAGGTACCAAACTGGGTAAAGAGCAGCTTTTAGGAAGGAAATTGTTGAGCCAGTCCCTGTGGTTGTCCCTTCTCTGCCTCATGTGGGGTGGATCCTTGGACTTTCCAGTTCCTCAGGAGGCTGTGGATTTTTCTTGCCCACTACCTGGTGGGTCTGTGGTCATCTCAGGCCATGAACCTCCCAGATGCCTGGACTCCAGATAAACATGACATGGTCATGGAGATGGTCCTGGGCTCTGTAGAGGAGGAGGTGGAACAAGCAAAGGAAAGTTGTGTCCCTTCTGAAGGGGCAATGGTGGACATTGTGAATGGTGAATGGTGAAGGGAAGGTTTTTGTGGGTGAAGAGGGAGTTATTCCATATATAGCAGAAACATGGGTCCTCAGCCTATACGATGTGCCACCATTAATGTGGCTTCTGTCTTGTCCGACCAAGCTTGATCTATGGGCTGATTTTTTTTTATTTCTGCAGTAGACTAGAATAAGCCCAGACAGTCCCACTTCCATTATACCACCTGAATGTGACGGTCAGTGACCACCGTGCCATCACTTACCTGTATGATTACACGAAACAGAATGATGGAAAACTTACACGGTTTCTTTACATCTTCTGGGGTCCACTCCGAGATTAGACATTATGGCGTAATTACTCAGACGGGAATATAAAACAGATAAAAAAATAAAAGCTATAATGCAATAATTAGATGCAAACAAAAGCTTTTATTATGAAATCATACATAGGAGTATCCGCACCATATAGATGTAACATACAACAAACCACCGCAGATGGAACCCGGGTGACTCTAATGCACATGGTAATGTACAGGGTATATATGGATAGGATCTTGTATCAGAAAACACTCAGCACTCCTGATCAAGATGAGTGTCTGCAACAAGTTAGGCAAACTAGAAGTGAAAACACGTTCCAATGGCCGCCATATTGTCGTGTAGCAATACAGATTGTGCAAACTGGTATTAGACATTCACATTTACACAAAGCACAAGACACAAAATAAACAGCAGAAAAAAGACCTAAGCATTTAGGATGTATTATTTAGGAAGTAAATAGAGGTACATTAATGAAAAGCGTGAGTAGCAGTCATCAGTCTATTTGTGACGTTCTCTAGAGTGGTGGTCTCTTGGACTGTGCAAGGCAGTACGTTCCATGGTAAGGGTTGCAAAGTTAAAAATTTGACCCTTAAATGAATGACAGGAGATTCTTGGTACTGCTGGTAACAGTCCTTCATCTGTAGAAGCAAGCAAGCAGGGCAGTAAGGAGGCAGAAGCTGCTTCTAGCACCTTGGACCATGTAATGTTGGGCTGGGAAGGTCAGTTAGCCAATTATGAAATAGATTTGTCATCTTACAGGCAGCCGGTGAAGGGAGCAGAGAATGGGTGTTATGTGGCAGGAACGGGCTGGTTAGGTAACAGCTTGGCTGCTGCATTATGTACTATCTGCAAGCTCTGTAATTATTTTGCTGGGTGACCCAGGTAGATGGCATTGCAGTAGTCTATGAACTTCCGAGGGAATCAAGTGTTTGATTCTGGCTATGGTCCACAGATGGAAGAATGAGGATTTGTATGTGGCAGATACCTGATGTCTGTGTCAGCCACATACTAGGACAACACAAAGATTCAGCACACGTTCAGTATTTTGCGATTCTGAACACCAAAGCATAAATCCAGATGGTTGGTAAAGTCTTGTCCTTTATTGGGGAGCTTCTATTATGTTTCACAAAGACTGAGTCACAGCCAACTGGCATCATCCACCCCTGGCGCTCAGCTAGACAACCATTTATTGGTATTAGGTTCTCAGTACATGGAGCAAAAAGCAGGTCATCTGCATAGCAGTGGTAGACCAGGCCATGACGTCTGATTATATCACCCAGTGCTAGCATGTATATTTTATAAAGCATAGGAGATAGGATTCACCCTTGAGGAACATTGCATGACAGTGATGATTATACTCCAGAAGATTTAAATGGTTCCGTACTTGGGTAATGTCTAATGTGTTCAACAAGAGCGGATTTATTTCTCTCACAGCATGAAAATGGCTTCTCACCTGTGTGACTTCTCTGATGTGTAACAAGAGATGATTTCTGTGTAAACCATTTCCCACACTCAGAACAGGAAAACGGCTTCTCACCTGTGTGACTTCTCTGATGTGTAACAAGAGATGATTTCTGTGTAAACCATTTCCCACACTCAGAACAGGAAAACGGCTTCTCACCTGTGTGACTTCTCTGATGTTTAACAAGAACTGATTTAAATGCGAAACATTTCCCACACTCAGAACAGGAAAACGGCTTCACACCTGTGTGATTTCTCTGATGTGTAGCAAGATTTGAGTTGCGGGCAAAACATTTCCCACACTCAGAACAGGAAAACGGCTTCTCACCTGTGTGACTTCTCTGATGTGTAACAAGAGCTGATTTCTTTGTAAAACATTTCCCACACTCAGAACAGGAAAACGGCTTCTCACCTGTGTGACTTCTCTGATGTGTAACAAGAGCTGATTTCTTTGTAAAACATTTCCCACACTCAGAACAGGAAAACGGCTTCTCACCTGTGTGACTTCTCTGATGTGTAACAAGAGCTGATTTCTTTGTAAAACATTTCCCACACTCAGAACAGGAAAACGGCTTCTCACCTGTGTGACTTCTCTGATGTGTAACAAGATCTGATTTCCATGCAAAACATTTCCCACACTCAGAACAGGAAAACGGCTTCTCACCTGTGTGATTTCTCTGATGTGTAGCAAGATTTGAGTTGCGTGCAAAACATTTCCCACACTCAGAACAGGAAAACGGCTTCTCACCTGTGTGACTTCTCTGATGTGTAGCAAGATTTGAGTTGCGTGCAAAACATTTCCCACACTCAGAACAGGAAAACGGCTTCTCACCTGTGTGACTTCTCTGATGTATAACAAGATGTGATTTCCGTGCAAAACATTTCCCACACTCATAACAGGAAAACGGCTTCTCACCTGAGTGACTATTCTGATGTTTAACAAGAACTGATTTCAATGCAAAACATTTCCCACACTCAGAACAGGAAAACGGCTTCACACCTGTGTGACTTCTCTGATGTGTAACAAGAGCTGATTTCTGTGTAAAACATTTCCCACACTCAGAACAGGAAAACGGCTTCTCACCTGTGTGACTTCGGTGATGTGTAACAAGAGCTGATTTCTTTGTAAAACATTTCCCACACTCAGAACATATCAGTGGCCTCTCACCTGCCTTAGCTGGATGATGGGTAATAAGCTTTGTGTTCTGTGTAAAACATTTGGCATCTATAGAACACGGAAACACTGTATCTACTCTCAGAGCTGTAACAGATACACCAATATCAGAGTGATCAGGAGAACATTTCCCAGGATCAGGGGGATCAGCTGATAGAGCTGGATATATAATTGGGGTAATGGGGTTATCTCCTGGAGAATCCTGTCTACTGTCATTATCTCTTATGTCACAATCCGGGGATAACATTAGATGTCCTTCTGAGATATTCCTGCTTGTGTGTCCATCTGCTGGAAATAAAATACATTATGGAAAATAAGATTTCTCTGACGTCCTAGTGGATGCTGGGGACTCCGTAAGGACCATGGGGAATAGCGGCTCCGCAGGAGACTGGGCACAAAAGTAAAGCTTTAGAACTACCTGGTGTGCACTGGCTCCTCCCCCTATGATTAGAAATGAGAATAACCGCGCTGTTGCCGGGATTTAAGTGTTTTAGCTGCCCTGAATAAAAATAAACAATTCAAATAGATACTAAAACAAGGCGCTTGTGACGAATGCGCCTCTCATGCTCCTTTCCACAGACGCAGAAAAGGCCTTTGATCGGGTGGATTGGGATTTTATGGAGGCAGTGCTTCGGCGATTGGGTCTGGGGGATGTTTTCTTACAAAAAATTCTCTCATTATATAGGGCCCCATCTGCTCGGATTAGGGTGAATGGCGTCCTCTCGGAGCCCGTATCAATTACTAACGGCACACGCCAGGGTTGCCCGCTGTCACCCTTAATCTTTGTTTTATGCATGGAGGCACTGGCACGTGCGATCAGATGCAACCCTGACATTGTGGGACTACGGGTAGGTAACACTGACCATCGTTTGGCCCTCTTTGCTGATGACTTATTGGCAGTCATAACGAATCCATTGATCTCTCTACCTAACCTTATGAAGGAATTCGCACGGTTCGGAGATATGTCGAATTTTAAAATTAATTATTCAAAATCTATGGCGATGAATGTCACACTTCCGTCTGCCACGGCATCCCTCCTATCGCAATCGTTCCAATTTACATGGCAAAAATCCCATATTACGTATCTGGGAATCCAGATTCCATCGACACTTAACACTATAACTGCTATTAATCATACCCCACTACTCCGCAAACTGAGACAGGAGATGGGGCACTGGCTCACGCAGAGGTTTTCATGGCTAGGCCGTATAAATATAGTAAAGATGAACATTCTCCCCAGGTTGCTATACCTTTTTCAAACCACTCCTTTAAAACTTCCCCCTCAATTTTTAGCTGAAGCACACAAGGCGATAAGCCACTTTGTCTGGGGCGGTCGGAAACCTAGGTTCAAACATAGCCACCTATCTAGACTGAAATCCCAAGGCGGACAGCAATTGCCCATGATCTCTGCATACTACTGTGAAGACCAGGAGTATTAGAGCATAAACTCAGAGTGTACTCCAGGACTTCTGGGTCAGGTCACGCAGACAGGAGACAGATAAAGATATAACAATATATTTATTAGGTGTTTACTTAGTACAAGCTCTCTAAATCAACTATAAGATAAACACAGTTGAAATTAACCCAAGAACAACAGGTCCCAATAAACAGCAGTTTACCGTCAGACTTCCCAGCACTTCCCCACATGCTCTTGTCCGGATGTAGTATAATTGTGGAGGATCACAGGAGTTTCAAGCAGTGTTCATATAGCAGAGCCAACAAGTCTGCAAATCCAGAGAAAAGTGGGTAATCCAGTAGCCACAATGCTCCCAGGCCAAATCCTCAGCACACTAGCAGGAGCTGAGACTCCAGGACTAGTAGCTTTTAGAAGCCAAACTCACACACACCTGGTGATCTCTTGCCTTCCCTTTTTAAACAACATTCTAATTTCCACCACCAAAAGTCCCTCCTGATTGGAAGAGTTCCATGAAGGTCTGTAAAAGAGATGAGTCATGAGGAGATCCCCCCTGCTGTTCTCATGGCCCAGTGTCTGACTCAGTCCTAGGGGAGAACAATGGGATCTTGACACAATTAATCCCTTGGTGATGGGGGAAGATAGCCAGTCACTCCCTGTTTTATCCTTTTATAGTCATACAGTATGTGACCTCAGAGGGCTCCAACTGCTCCCAGCTTCCTGCTATAGGTGTCTAGTGACTGGTCCAGCATAACACATCACACCTGGCCCTGTTTAAGAACAATAGCTACTACAACATAGTCAGAATGGACCTTGGACAGTATATTCTGTCACATACCTCCCTCTTCTTAAATCAAGGGAGCAGGGTTGGATCCTTTTCCTGGACCAGCCATGTGACCTTTACCAGGTGCGATGCTGTTTCCTTCTTCTCTCCTAGATAATCCATCAGCGTTGGTATGCTCACGGCCCTTTTTGTGAGAGATGGAGAAGTTAAAACTTTGCAAGGCAAGACTCCATCGTAGTAATCGCCCATTGTCCCCAGCTGTCTTTTGTAACCAATGAAGTGGATTGTGGTCAGTCACCACTGTAAATTCTCGTCCATAAAGGTACGGTTGTAACTTTTTCAAGGCCCACACAATGGCCAGGCATTCTTTCTCAATGGTGGCATAAGCCACTTCCCGATCCACCAGTTTACGGGACAAATATACCACAGGGTGGTCACGGCCATCCTCCCCCACTTGGCATAACACTGCTCCCAAACCACAACCAGAGGCGTCAGTTTGAACAATGAACTTCTTGGAGAAGTCGGGGGCAGCTAGTACTGGGGCACTGGAGAGGGCTTCTTTCAGGGCCACAAATGCACTCTCACACTCAGGGGACCATGCAACCTGTCTAGCATATTTCCTTTTGGTCAGGTCAGTCAAAGGTTTGGCCAATGTGCTGTATTGGGGAACAAACCTCCTATAGTAGCCAGCTAGTCCTAAAAATGCTCTAACTTGTTTCTGATTGGAAGGTCTTGGCCAGTTTAGAATGGCTTCCACTTTAGCTGGCTCTGGTCTAATCTTACCCCCTCCCACTCGGTGACCCAGATATTGCACTTCAGCCATTCCTATTTGGCATTTATCAGGACGGATGGTTAACCCACCCTGCTGAATACGCCTGAGGACCTCGGCCACATGTGATAGATGGTCTTCCCAGCAAGAACTAAATATAGCTATGTCATCTAGGTATGCTTGTGCAAAATCCTGACACCCTTCCAGCATTACATCTATAGCTCTTTGGAAAGTGGCCGGGGCATTCTTCATGCCAAAGGGCATCGCCAAAAAATGATAAAGCCCAAATGGAGTGGTAAACGCAGATTTTTCTTGGGCCTCAGGACTTAAGGGGACCTGCCAGTATCCTTTACTAAGATCTAGAGTGGTTACATAGGTTGCTCCCCCTAATCTCTCCAACAACTCTTCCACCCGGGGCATGGGATATGCATCGGTGACAGTCACCTCATTCAAACGTCGGTAATCCACACAGAATCTGGTGGTCCCATCCTTCTTGGGAACTAACACTACCCCGGCTGCCCATGGACTATTGGACTTCACAATAACCCCTAATGCCAGCATCTCATCAATCTCCCTTTTTAGGCTGCCTGCTACCTCAGGCGTGACTCGGTATGGTTTTTGCCGGATGGGCTTGACCTCCCCTGTATCTACCACATGCTGAGTGAGGGTTGTGGTCCCTGGAATACATGTAAATTGCAAAACCTGGGCCATTAACACCTCCCCCATGTCCTGACGCTGGGCAACACTAAGTTTTTCCCCATATTGGACTGCCTCCAATCCTATGCCCTTCTTGCATTCTTCTAACAAATCAGGTAAGGGGTCTAACTCAGGGGCCTCCATGGGGGGACAACATACTACCATTGCTGCTACATTTCTTTCCACATAAGCTTTGAGACGATTAATGTGGAAATTTCTGACTTGTCGGCCAGCCTTATCCAGGGCCACAATGTAATTCACTGGGCCTGACTGTTTTACCACAGTATAAGGGCCATCCCAGGTAGCCTGTAATTTATTCTTACGTACAGGAATAAGCACCATTACTTTCTGTCCCTCGTGTAATTCCCTGAGTCTGGCATTCCGATTATACCATTCAGATTGGCGGGCCTGTGCCCCTTGGAGATTTGTTTGTGTTAAGGCCATTAACCTCGCCATCCTTTCCCGCATCTGTGCCACATACTGCAGGATGGGTTGACCATGATCAATAAAACTTCCTTCCCAGCTTTCACGGACTAGATCTAGTGGTCCTCTGACCCTGCGGCCATACAACAATTGAAAGGGGGAATACCCAGTAGAGTCTTGTGGCACTTCCCTATATGCAAACAGGAGCTGCTGTAGTGCATTTTCCCAGTCCCTCCCCTCTGACTGCACATAAGCCTGCAACAGGTGTTTGAGGGTTCTATTATATCTCTCACATAATCCATTAGTCTGTGGGTGATAGGGGGTGGTCCTTAATGGACGTATTCCCCATTTTTCCCATAATGTCTGTAACAATTCCCCCTGAAATTGGGTCCCCTGATCCGTTACAATCTCTTGGGGATAGCCCAGTCTACTAAATATGTCACTCAGGGCCTGAGCTACATGCTCTGCATCTATAGAGGAGAGTGCTACAGCCTCGGGATATCGAGTTGCAAAGTCTATGAGGGTCAGAATATATCTTTTTCCTGAATGACTAGGAATCTTAAGAGGCCCGACTATATCTACGGCTACCCGCTGAAAGGGTTCCCCAATTATAGGTAAAGGATGTAGAGGGGCTCTTTGTGGTACACCTCCTAACCTCTGACAGGTATCACAGGAGGCTCGATAATGCTTCACATCATGGGATACCTTGGGCCAAAAAAAACTTCTCAAAACTCGAGCAAGAGTTTTCCTGACACCAAAGTGTCCAGCTGCTGGTATGTCATGGGCTAAGGTCAACAGCTGCTGTCGATATCTTTGGGGAACCACCAATTGCTTTAAGGCACTGCCATGGTCCAGATCCTCACTATGAGGAGAAATTCTATACAACAGCCCGTTCACCCATCCTACCTTATACCCTTCAGAGTCAGAAAACCCACTATCTGCTGCACTTCGAAGTTTGGCTAAGGTGGGATCAGTTTTCTGTAGCTTTCTGAATTCACTTCTATCTACCTCCCCCAAGTCAACTACAGTACTCCTATTTCTAAACATATCCTTCTCAGTGATAGGCATACTCACCACCTGTGGATTGGGTTCAGAAGCAGTAGTGTGTTGGATCTGAGTGAGAGTGGGCCCCAGGGAGGACGAAGATGCAGAGTTTGTCTCTGTTGAGAGGGTCATTCTCCGGGCTTGGTTCCTGGTCACCACTTGAACAAAATGTGTGACCAGTCCCTGTCCTAGGTCATTCCCCAGAATTACTTTTGCTGGCAGGCCGCTAAGAACTCCTACATCCACAGGGCCATGGTCTGCCCCCCAGTCCAGATGCACTCGGGCTACTGGGATATCTCGAACTTGATTCCCTGCTGTGGCGATTCTAACCCTTTGGTCCTCAAGGATCTTGTCTACCGACACCAGGTCAGGTTCTATGAGGGTAAGGGAGGCTCCTGAATCTCTCAAACCCTGGACCTCCTGGTCATCCACCCAGACAGACTGCAAATGACCTTTCATGTTTCTGGGAGTTTGGCATCCCTCCTCCACTACCAGGTCCACCACATATACACCATCCATCACCTCTGGTGCATCAGGATGGGGATATTCCCTTTCAAATCCCCCCACTGGTTGGTAGACCACATTAACTGGGGCAGGACGAGCTCCCACATAAGGTCCTCGAGACCGGGTGCAATCCTTCTGCATATGCCCTGGCTGATCACATCTGTAACATCTGCGGGGATAGGACTGTTGCACTAATGAGTGTCGAGGTGCGGCATCCCTCTGGTAAGCGGGGGCAGATAATGGTCTGGTTTTCTGGGTCTCTCTCATTCTCTGTGTTCCTGGTTGCTGTACACTGGGTGCCTTCCATCTGACCCGGTTAGCAAGATACTCATCTGCCATTCGGGCTGCTGACTCTGGGTTTGGAGGTTTACGGTCAGCCACCCACTCTCGAACCTCTGGTGCCATTTTATTTAATAATTGTTCCAGTACCACTTCATTCAGGATTTGTTCAGGGGAATACACATGTCGTCCATCCCACCACTGCTGGCACGCTCTCTTCAGTTGTCTGGCAAATTCAGCATGGGAGTCATCCCCCCCACGATTTAGTGTCCGGAATTTTGCCCGATAGGATTCGGGGGTGACTTGGAATTTTGCCAGCAGGGCTTTCTTCACGAGTTGGTAGTTTCCCACATCCTCATTTGCTAGCGATTGATAGGCTTGCTGAGCTTTGCCTGTTAAACTGGGTCCCACATAACAAGCCCACTCCTCCTCATCAATCTGGTGCACGGTCATCAGTTTCTCAAACACCTGCAGATGAGTATCAATGTCTGTCTCTTCTTCCTTAAATCTGGGCACATCTCCATATCTTAGACGTGGCTTTCTGCTTTCTTCTTCTTGCACAGCCTGTCTAGCTGGTCCCTCCGGGTAGATATTTACTCCCAGCACAGTTTGTATTACTCCTGCCCTCTCCCTAGAGGTAGCTCTGTCCCCTAGGGCTTTCATCCACCGCTCCAATGTTTCAGGAGTTGCCTCTGGTCTCTGCATTCTCCCCATTCTTGTCCCCACTGCTGGGATTTGCTGTTCCTCCTCATCACTTAGAGCAATCTCCCCTGGGTGAGCTCTGTCAAACTCCAATAGTAGATTGATTAACACATCCTTTTGTTCAGTTCCATTACAGGGGATCTTCTTTAGCTTGCAGAACTCAAACAACTGCTGTTTCCTAGTCCTCCTGTAATATGTCTCTGCTTCCCTCAAATCTCCTATTGCAGCTTCACTAGCCATTCTTCCTGAGATGTCTCTTGGGTTATCTGATGGGACTGATGTTAATTGGCTACTTTTTACTGAAACCTGTTCCTGTAGAGCTTGGCGTATCTCTATACAGCACCTTATGCTCTTCCCACTGGACGGGACTGCGTGACCCCACTGTCTGCCACCAATTGTGAAGACCAGGAGTATTAGAGCATAAACTCAGAGTGTACTCCAGGACTTCTGGGTCAGGTCACGCAGACAGGAGACAGATAAAGATATAACAATATATTTATTAGGTGTTTACTTAGTACAAGCTCTCTAAATCAACTATAAGATAAACACAGTTGAAATTAACCCAAGAACAACAGGTCCCAATAAACAGCAGTTTACCGTCAGACTTCCCAGCACTTTCCCACATGCTCTTGTCCGGATGTAGTATAATTGTGGAGGATCACAGGAGTTTCAAGCAGTGTTCATATAGCAGAGCCAACAAGTCTGCAAATCCAGAGAAAAGTGGGTAATCCAGTAGCCACAATGCTCCCAGGCCAAATCCTCAGCACACTAGCAGGAGCTGAGACTCCAGGACTAGTAGCTTTTAGAAGCCAAACTCACACACACCTGGTGATCTCTTGCCTTCCCTTTTTAAACAACATTCTAATTTCCACCACCAAAAGTCCCTCCTGATTGGAAGAGTTCCATGAAGGTCTGTAAAAGAGATGAGTCATGAGGAGATCCCCCCTGCTGTTCTCATGGCCCAGTGTCTGACTCAGTCCTAGGGGAGAACAATGGGATCTTAACACAATTAATCCCTTGGTGATGGGGGAAGATAGCCAGTCACTCCCTGTTTTATCCTTTTATAGTCATACAATATGTGACCTCAGAGGGCTCCAACTGCTCCCAGCTTCCTGCTATAGGTGTCTAGTGACTGGTCCAGCATAACACATCACACCTGGCCCTGTTTAAGAACAATAGCTACTACAACATAGTCAGAATGGACCTTGGACAGTATATTCTGTCACAACTACCACGCCGCAATACTGCATAGAGTTGTAGACTGGTCCCGTCCCGTCTCACATAGGAAGCAATGGGTCGAACTGGAGTCATCTTCTACCAGCCTTAATCTACAAGTAGTGCCCTGGCTCCCTAGATTTAATCGCTCATCACATCCCACTGTGGGACCTACTTTGGCTTTATGGCGGACGCTTCGCTATAAGATGGGAATCTCGTCAAAACGAACATCCCTTATGCCTATCTTCGACAACCCGTTATTCCCCCCGGGTGGGTCCAATAGGATTGCTTCTAGATGGGAAGGGGCGGGTGTGACTAGGGTGGGTCACTTGCTTGCGCATGGCAAACTCAAAACGTTCTCTGAAATACGGAGAGCGGGCGACATTCCTTCTAAAGATTATTGGTTTTACCTTCAGGTACACCATTTTGTTACCTCGAAACGAGAGACAATAGACTTGTATAACACTCTCACGCCTTTTGAGTCCATGTGCGACCAGGAGATAACCCCCACACATGTAGTGTCGGGAATCTATAAGATTCTTCAACAAGGTTCCTTTCCTACTGTCCCCTCTTTTTGTGACGCATGGGATAGAGACTTCATGCACCGGGGAATCAAGATCCACTGGGACACACACTGCAAGGTCATGGCACAATGCTCCACTAGTCTGGACGTTGTGGAAACGCAATATAAATTACTAACAAGATGGTATAGATGCCCGTCCCTTCTGCATAAATTCTACCCCTCAGTTTCCCCTTTGTGCTGGCGATGTGGTAGGGATACGGGCACACTGATACACATATGGTGGGATTGTCTGTCGATTGCCCCTTTTTGGAATACGATCATAGACCTATCCACAAAGATTTTGGGTGGCCCTGTCCCGCCGGGTCCGGACTTTTGGCTATTATCGCATTCAGATATACCCCTTTCCCGCTACAAGAAATCCCTCCTTAAACACTTAAATAACGCAGCAAGAGCTGTACTCCCGGTGCATTGGAAATCCACTAACCCACCGACAATATGGGAGTGGTTCCAACGCATTGACTTCTATATGCATATGGAGAATGTTTATTCTGCCGCCTTGGACAAATACTCAGATTACATAGCTACCTGGCTCCCTTGGATTGAATTCAAGATCACTAACACCTATGCTGATTATGCACCCTGACCATACATTGAGGACGGGGGTCCTTAAGGCCCCCGCTTTGGCTTCTGTATGTGCTACATATGTGGCCTACCTACTCCCCTCCCCATTCTGCTTCCCCCCTCTCCCCCCTCTTCCCTTTGTCCTCCTCTTTATCTATTTGTTTCCAAATGTTTACTACCTCACACTTTCTATAAAAGCTATGTTATTAAGCGATATCGATATGAGGATGTTTTTGATCCCAGATTTTGTACAATCTACCAAACGTGGCACAGTTTAAGAAAAGATAGATGAAACTGTTGATTCCTTTTTACTGCAAACATTTATTGATGTATATAACTACAATTGATAAGATATGAGACTGTTGTCTACATTCTATTCTATGATATGTATGTTAACATATTTGGAAAATGTTTTATATTATAAAATGAAAAATAAAGAATTTAAAAAAAAAAAAAAAACAAGGCGCTTGTGACAATATGTATTCTATTTTGCAACAATTTAAATGTTGCAATACTGTAGTGCAATACCTGTAAAAAAGAAAAGGATTAGTAATGTTTACAGCTCCTTTTGTGTTTATTTTCAGTCCTGCCGGATTTTTCTGTAAAACCGGCTCCTTATCCCATTGAAATCTCTGTACGGGGTGACGGTAACCCCGTAGTATAGGGAAAGATAGGGTTACCGTCACCCCGTACAGAGATTTCAATGACTTCCTCCCCCTATGACCCTCCTCCAAGCCTCAGTTAGATTTTTGTGCCGAACGAGAAGGGTGCACACTAGGTGGCTCTCCTGAGCTGCTTAGTGAAAAGTTTTTTATGTTCAGTGAGACCTGCTGGCAACAGGCTCACTGCATCGAGGGACTAAGGGGAGAAGAAGCGAACTCACCTGCGTGCAGAGTGGATTGGGCTTCTTAGGCTACTGGACATTAGCTCCAGAGGGATCGATCACAGGCCCAGCCATGGATGGGTCCCAGAGCCGCGCCGCCAGCCCCCTTACAGAGCCAGAAGAGCGAAGAGGTCCAGAAATCGGCGGCAGAAGACGTCCTGTCTTCAACAAGGTAGCGCACAGCGCTGCAGCTGTGCGCCATTGCTCTCAGCACACTTCACACTCCGGTCACTGAGGGTGCAGGGCGCTGGGGGGGGCGCCCTGAGCAGCAATAAAAACACCTTGGATGGCAAAAAATGCATCACATATAGCTCCTGGGCTATATGGATGAATTTAACCCCTGCCAGAATACACAGAAAAACGGGAGATAAGGCCGCCGGGAAGGGGGCGGAGCCTATCTCCTCAGCACACTGGCGCCATCTTCCCTCACAGCTCCGTTGGAGGGAAGCTCCCTGGCTCTCCCCTGCAGTCACTACACTACAGAAAGGGTTAAAAAAGAGAGGGGGGCACTAATTAGGCGCAGTATTAAAAATACAGCAGCTATAAGGGGAAAAACACTTATATAAGGTTATCCCTGTATATATATAGCGCTCTGGTGTGTGCTGGCAAACTCTCCCTCTGTCTCCCCAAAGGGCTAGTGGGGTCCTGTCCACTATCAGAGCATTCCCTGTGTGTGTGCTGTGTGTCGGTACGATTGTGTCGACATGTATGAGGAGGAAAATGGTGTGGAGGCGGAGCAGATTGCCTGTAATAGTGATGTCACCCCCTAGGGGGTCGACACCTGAGTGGATGAACTGTTGGAAGGAATTACGTGACAGTGTCAGCTCTGTATAAAAGACAGTGGTTGACATGAGACAGCCGGCTACTTAGCTTGTGCCTGTCCAGACGTCTCATGGGCCGTCAGGGGCTCTAAAGCGCCCGTTACCTCAGATGGCAGATACAGACGCCGACACGGATACTGACTCCAGTGTCGACGGTGAAGAGACAAACGTGACTTCCAGTAGGGCCACACGTTACATGATTGAGGCAATGAAAAATGTTTTACACATTTCTGATAATACGAGTACCACCAAAAAGGGGTATTATGTTCGGGGAGGAAAAACTACCTGTAGTTTTCCTGAATCTGAGAAATTAAATGAGGTGTGTGATGATGCGTGGGTTTCCCCCGATAACAACTGATAATTTCTAAAATGTTATTGGCATTATATCCTTTCCCGCCAGAGGTTAGGGTACGTTGGGAAACACCCCCTAGGGGGGATAAGGCGCTCACACACTTGTAAGAACAAGGGCTCTACCCTCTCCTGAGATGGCCGCCCTTAAGGATCCTGCTGATAGAAAGCAGGAGGGTATCCTAAAATGTATTTACACACATACTGGTGTTATACTGCGACCAGCAATCGTCTCAGCCTGGATGTGCAGTGCTGGGTTGGCGTGGTCGGATTCCCTGACTGAAAATATTGATACCCTAGATAGGGACAGTATTTTATTGCCTATAGAGCATTTGAAAGATGCATTTCTATATATGCGTGATGCACAGCGGAATATTTGCCGACTGGCATCAAGTCTAAGTGCGTTGTCCATTTCTGCCAGTAGATTATGGACACGACAGTGGTCAGGTGAGGCGGATTCCAAACGGCAATTGGAAGTATTGCCTTATAAAGGGGAGGAGTCATTTGGGGTCGGTCTTTTAGACCTCGTGGCCACGGCAACAGCTGGGAAATCCATGTTTGTACCCCAGGTCGCCTCTCAACATAAGAAGACGCCGTATTATTAGGCGCAGTCTTTTCGTTGGCAAGCGGGCAAAGGGTTCCCCATTTCTGCCCGTGACAGAGGGAGAGGAAAAAGGCTGCAGAAATCAGCCAGTTCCCAGGAACAGAAGCCCTCTCCTGCCTCTGCCAAGCCCTCAGTATGACGCTAGGGCTTTACAAGCTCAAGCACGGTGGGGGCCCGTCTCAACAAATTGGAATTCGAGACGTCCCCCCCTCGCCGTTTCCTAAAGTCGGCTTTACCGACGTCTCCCTCTGACAGGGAGGCAGTTTGGGAAGCCATTCACAAGCTGTATTCCCAGCAGGTGATAATCAAGGTACCCCTCCTGCAACAGGGAACGGGGTATTATTCCACACTGTTGTGGTACCGAAGCCGGACGGCTCGGTGAGACCGATTCTAAATCTAAAATCTTGAACACTTACATACAGAGGTTCAAATTCAAGATTGAGTCACTCAGAGCAGTGATTGCGAACCTGGAAGAAGGGGACTACATGATGTCTCGGGACATCAAGGATGCTTACCTTCATGTCCCAAATTACTCTTCTCACCAAGGGTACCTCAGGTTTGTGGTACAGAACTGTCACTATCAGTTTCAGACACTGCCGTATGGATGGTCCACGGCACCCCGGGTCTTTACCAAGGTAATGGCCGAAATGATGATACTCCTTCGAAGGAAGGGAATTTTAGTTATCCCTTACTTGGACGATCCCCTGATAAGGGTATGATCCAAGGAACAGTTGGAGGTCGGTGTAGCACTATCTCAGGTAGTGTTGCGGCAGCACGATTGGATTCTCAATATTCCAAAATCGCAGCTGATTCCGACGACTCATCTTCTGTTCCTAGGGATGATCCTGGACACAGTCCAGAAAAAGGTGTTTCTCCGGGAGGAGAAAGTCAGGGAGTTATCCAAGCTAGTCGGGAACCTCCTATAACCGAGCCAAGTCTCAGTACATCAATGAAAGGGTTCTGGGAAAAATGGTGGCTTCTTACGAAGCAATCCCATTCGGCAGTTTCCACTCAAGAACTTTCCAGTGGGACCTGCTGGATAAATGGTCCGGGTCGCATCCTCAGATGTATCAGCGGATAACCCTGTCACCAAGGACAAGGGTGTCTCTCCTGTGGTGGTTGCAGAGTGCTCATCTTCTAGAGGGCCGCAGATTCGGCATTCAGGACTGGGTCCTGGTGATCACGGATGCCAGCCTGCGAGGCTGGGGAGCAGTCACACAGGGAAGGAATTTCCAGGGCTTATGGTCAAGCCTGGAGACATCACTTCACATAAATATCCTGAAGCTAAGGGCCATTTACAATGCTCTAAGCTCAGCAAGACCTCTGCTTCAAGGTCATCTGGTGTTGATCCATTCGGACATCACGGCAGTCACCCACGTAAACAGACAGGGTGGCACAAGAAGCAGGAGGGCAATGGCGGAAGCTGCAAGGATTCTTCGCTGGGCGGAAAATCATGTGATAGCACTGTCAGCAATATTCATTCCGGGAGTGGACAACTGGGAAGCAGACTTCCTCAGCAGACACGACCTCCACCCGGAAGAGTGGGGACTTCACCCAGAAGTCTTCCACATGATTATAAAACTCGACGGGTATTGCGCCAGGTCAAGGGACCCTCAGGCAATAGCTGTAGACGCTCTGGTAACACCGTGGGTGTACCAGTCAGCGTATGTGTTCCCTCCTCTGCCTCTCATACCCAAGGTACCGAGAATTATAAGATGGAGAGGAGTAAGCACTATATTCGTGGCTCCGGATTGGCCAAGAAGGACTTGGTAACCGGAACTTCAAGAGATGCTCACGGAGGATCCGTGGCCTCTACCTCTAAGAAGGGACCTGCTCTAGCAAGGACCCTGTCTGTTCCAAGACTTACCGCGGCTGCTTTTGACGGCAGAGCGTTTGAACGCCGGATCCTGAAGGAGAAAGGCATTCCGGATGAAGTCATTCCTATCCTGATCAAAGCCAGGAAGGATATAACCGCAAAACATTATCACCGCATTTGGCGAAAATATGTTGCGTGGTGCGAGGCCATTAAGGCCCCAACGGAGGAATTTCAACTGGGTCGATTCCTGCATTTCCTGCAAACAGGAGTGTCTATGGGCCTAAAATTAGGATCCATTAAGGTTCAGATTTCGGCCCTGTCGATTTTCTTCCAGAAAGAACTGGCTTCAGTCCCTGAAGTTCAGACGTTTGTAAAAGGGGTACTGTATATACAACCTCCTTTTGTGCTTCCAGTGGCACCTTGGGATCTCAATGTAGTTTTTGGGTTCCAAAACTCACATTGGTTTGAACCACTTAAATATGTGGAGTTAAAATATCTCACATGAAAAGTGGTCATGCTGTTGGCCCTGGCCTGGGCCAGGCGCGTGTCAGAATTGGCGGCTTTATCCTGTAAAAGCTCTCATCTGATTTTCCATTCGGACAGGGCGGAATTGAGGACTCGTCCTCAGTTTCTCCCTAAGGTGGTTTTCAGCGTTTCACCTGAATCAACCTATGGTGGTGCCTGCGGCTACTAGGGACTTGGAGGATTCCAAGTTGCTAGACGTTGTCAGGGCCCTGGAAATATAGGTTTCCAGGACGGATGGAGTCAGAAAATCTGACTCGTTGTTTATTCTGTATGCACCCAACAAGCTGGGTGCTCCTGCTTCTAAGCAGACTATTGCTCGTTGGATTTGTAGTACAATTCAGCTGGCACATTCTGTGGCAGGCCTGCCACAGCCAAAAATCTGTAAATGCCCACTTCACAAGGAAGGTGGGCTCATCTTGGGCGGCTGCCCAAGGGGTCTCGGCCTTACAACTTTGCCGAGCAGCTACTTGGTCAGGAGCAAATACGTTTGTAAAATTCTACAAATTTGATACCCTGGCTGAGGAGGACCTGGAGTTCTCTCATTTGGTGCTGCAGAGTCATCCGCACTCTCCCGCCCGTTTGGGAGCTTTGGTATAATCCCCATGGTCCTTACGGAGTCCCCAGCACAAACTAGGACGTCAGAGAAAATAATAATTTACTTACCGATAATTCTTTTTCTCGTAGTCCGTAGTGGATGCTGGGCGCCCATCCCAAGTGCGGATTGTCTGCAATACTGGTACATAGTTATTGGTACCAAAAAATCGGGTTATTGCTGTAGTGAGCAATCTTTTCTAGAGGCTCCTCTGTTATCATGCTGTTAACTGGGTTTAGATCACAAGTTATACGGTGTGATTGGTGTGGCTGGTATGAGTCTTACCCGGGATTCAAAATCCTTCCTTATTGTGTACGCTCGTCCGGGCACATTATCCTAACTGAGGCTTGGAGGAGGGTCATAGGGGGAGGAGCCAGTGCACACCAGGTAGTTCTAAAGCTTTACTTTTGTGCCCAGTCTCCTGCGGAGCCGCTATTCCCCATGGTCCTTACGGAGTCCCCAGCATCCACTACGGACTACGAGAAATAGAATTATCGGTAAGTAAATTCTTATTTTTACTCACCGGTAAATCTATTTCTCCTAGTCCGTAGTGGATGCTGGGAACTCCGTAAGGACCATGGGGAATAGCGGCTCCGCAGGAGACTGGGCACAACTAAAAGAAAGCTTTAGGACTAACTGGTGTGCACTGGCTCCTCCCCCTATGACCCTCCTCCAGACCTCAGTTAGGATACTGTGCCCGGAAGAGCTGACACAATAAGGAAGGATTTTTGAATCCCGGGTAAGACTCATACCAGCCACACCAATCACACCGTACAACTCGTGATTTTAAACCCAGTTAACAGTATGATAACAATGGAGCCTCTGAACAGATGGCTCTCAACAATAACCCGTTTTAGTTAACAGTAACTATGTACAAGTAATGCAGACAATCCGCACTTGGGATGGGCGCCCAGCATCCACTACGGACTACGAGAAATAGAATTACCGGTGAGTAAATTCTTATTTTCTCTG
This sequence comes from Pseudophryne corroboree, assembly GCF_028390025.1. Lineage (NCBI taxonomy): Eukaryota > Metazoa > Chordata > Amphibia > Anura > Myobatrachidae > Pseudophryne > Pseudophryne corroboree. The sequence goes on from NW_026968761.1 coordinate 45,575, forward strand.
ACGTCCTAGTGGATGCTGGGAACTCCGTAAGGACCATGGGGATTATACCAAAGCTCCCAAACGGGCGGGAGAGTGCGGATGACTCTGCAGCACCGAATGAGCAAACTCAAGGTCCTCCATAGCCAGGGTATCAAACCTGTAGAATTTTGCAAATGTGTTTGAACCCGACCAAGTAGCAGCTCGGCAAAGTTGTAAAGCCGAGACCCCTCGGGCAGCCGCCCAAGAAGAGCCCAGTTCCTCGTGGAATGGGCTCTTACAGATTTAGGATGCGGCAGTTCAGCCGCAGAATGTGCAAGTTGAATCGTGCTACAAATCCAACGAGCAATAGTCTGCTTTGAAGCAGGAGCATGGGTGCATACAGGATAAATAGCGAGTCAGTTTTCCTGACTCTAGCCATCCTGGAAACATAGATTTTTAAGGCCCTGACTACGTCCGGCAACTTGGAATCCTCCAAGTCCCGAGTAGCCGCAGGCACCACAATAGGTTGGTTCAAATGAAACGCTGATACCACCTTAGGAAGAAATTGGGAACGAGTCCTCAATTCCGCCCTATCCATATGAAAAACAGATAAGGCTTTTACATGACAAAGCCGCCAATTCTGATACACGCCTGGCGAAGCCAAGGCCAGAAGCATGACAACTTTCCACGTGAGATATTTTTGCTCTACTGTTTTCAGTGGCTCAAACCAATGCGACTTTAGGAAATCCAACACCACGTTGAGATCCCAAGGTGCCACTGGAGGCACAAAAGGGGGCTGAATATGCAGCACTCCTTTTATCAAAAGTCTGAACTTCAGGCAGTGAAGCCAGTTCTTTTTGGAAGAAAATCGACAGAGCCGAAATCTGGACCTTAATGGAACCCAATTTGAGGCCCATAGTCACCCCTGACTGTAGGAAGTGCAGAAATCGACCCAGCTGAAATTCCTCCGTTGGTGCCTTCCTGGCCTCACACCCACCAAGCAACATATTTCCGCCATATGCGGTGATAATGTTTTGCGGTCACCTCCTTCGTAGCTTTAATCAGCGTAGGAATGACTTCCTCCGGAATGCCCTTTTCCTTTAGGATACGTTCAACCGCCATGCCGTCAAACGCAGCCGCGGTAAGTCTTGGAACAGACAGGGCCCCTGCAGCAGCAGGTCCCGTCTGAGCGGCAGAGGCCATGGGTCCTCTGAGACCATTTCTTGAAGTTCTGGGTACCAAGCTCTTCTTGGCCAATCCGGAACAATGAGTATAGTTCTTACTCCTCTCCTTATTATCCTCAGTACCTTGGGTATGAGGGTGAGAGGAAGGAACACATAAACCGACTGGTACACCCACGGTGTCACTAGAGCGTCCACAGCTAACGCCTGAGGGTCCCTTGACCTGGCGCAATATCTTTTTAGCTTTTTGTTGAGGCGGGACGCCATCATGTCCACCTGTGGCCGTTTCCAACGGTTCACAATCAGCTGGAAGACTTCTGGATGAAGCCCCCACTCTCCCAGGTGGAGGTCGTGCCTGCTGAGGAAGTCTGCTTCCCAGTTGTCCACTCCCGGAATGAACACTGCTGACAGTGCTATCACGTGATTCTCCGCCCATCGAAGAATCCTTGTGGCTTCTGCCATTGCCACCCTGCTTCTTGTGCCACCCTGGCGGTTTACATGGGCGAACGCTGTGATGTTGTCTGACTGAATCAGAACCGGTTGGTTTTGAAGCAGGGGTTCTGCTTGACTCAGGGCGTTGTAAACGGCACTTAGTTCCAGAATAGTTATGTGTAGGGAAGTTTCCTGACTCGACCATTGTCCTTGGAAGTTTCTTCCCTGGGTGACTGCCCCCCAACCTCGGAGGCTTGCATCCGTGGTCACCAGGACCAAGTCCTGTATGCCGAATCTGCGGCCTTCGAGCAGAGGAGCACTCTGCAGCCACCACAGCAGAGACACCCTGGCCCTCGGGAACAGGGCGATTAACCCATGCATCTGGAGATGCGATCCGGACCACTTGTCCAACAGATCCCACTGGAAGATCCTTGCATGGAATCTGCCGAAGGGAATTGCTTCGTAAGAAGCTACCATCTTTCCCAGGACTCGCGTGCAGTGATGCACCGACACCTGCTTTGGTTTCAGGAGGTCCCTGACCAGAGATGATAATTCCTGGGCCTTCTCCACCAGGAGAAATATCTTCTTCTGTTCTGTGTCCAGAATCATGCCCAAGAACAGCAGACGCATCGCAGGAATCAGCTGCGACTTTGGGATATTCAGAATCCAGCCGTGCTGATGTAGCACTTCCTGAGATAGGTCTACGCTGACTAGCAACTGCTCTTTGGACCTTGCCTTTATAAGGAGATCGTCCAAGTACGGAATAATCATGACTCCCTTCTTTCGGAGGAGCATCATCATTTCGGCCATTACCTTGGTAAATACCCTCGGTGCCTTGGACAAACCAAACGGCAGCGTCTGGAATTGGTAATGACATTCCTGTACCACAAACCTGAGGTACTCCTGGTGGGGTGGATAATTGGGGACATGCAGGTAAGCATCCTTGATGTCCAATGACACCATAAAATCCCCCTCTTCCAGGCTTGCAATAACCGCTCTGAGCGATTCCATCTTGAACTTGAACTTTTTATATATAAATGTTCAAGGATTTTAAATTTAGAAAGGGTCTCACCGAACCCTCTGGTTTCGGTACCACAAACATTGTGGCATAGTAACCCCGTCCCTGTTGAAGGAGGGGTACCTTGATTATCACCTGCTGAAGATACAGCTTGTGAATTGCCGCCAGTACTACCTCCCTTTCTCCGAGGGCAGCAGGTAAGGCTGATTTGAGGTAACGGTGAGGGGGAGTCGCCTCGAACTTCAGCTTGTATCCCTGTGATACTACTTGCAGAACCCAGGGATCCACCTGCGAGCGAGCCCACCGGTCGCTGAAGTTCCGGAGACGCGCCCCCACCGCACCTGGCTCCGCCTGTGGAGCCCCAGCGTCATGGGGTGGACTTAGAGGAAGCGGGGGAAGATTTTTGATCCTGGGAACTGGCTGTCTGGTGCATCTTTTTCCCTCTTCCCTTGCCTCTGTGCAGAAAGGAAGCGCCTTTGACCCGCTTGCTTTTCTGTGGCCAAAAAGACTGTTTCTGATAATACGGTGCTTTCTTAGGCTGTGAGGGAACTGAGGTAAAACTTTTTACTTCCCAGCTGTTGCTGTGGATACGAGGTCCGAGAGACCATCCCCAAACAATTCCTCACCCTTATAAGGCAGAATCTCCATGTGCCTTTTAGAATCAGCATCACCTGTCCACTGCCGGGTCCCTAATACCCTCCTGGCAGAAATGGACATTGCATTAAATCTGGATGCCAGCCGGCAAATATCCCTCTGTGCATCCCTCATATATAAGACGACGTCTTTAATATGCTCTATGGTTAGCAAAATAATATCCCAGTCGAGGGTAACAATATTATCTTACAGGGTATCAGACCACCCATACTGAGGCAATTGCAGGTCTCAGTATAGTACCTGAGTGTGTATATACAGACTTCAGGATAGCCTCCTGCTTTCTATCAGCAGGCTCCTTCAAGGTGGCCGTATCCTGAGACGGCAGTGCCACCTTTTTTGACAAACGTGTGAGCGCCTTATCCACCCTAGGGGATATCTCCCAACGTGACCTATCCTCTGGCGGGAAAGGGTACGCCATCAGTAACTTTTTAGAAATTACCAGTTTCTTATTGGGGGAACCCCACGCTTCTTCACACACTCCATTCAACTCATCTGATGGGGGTACAAAACACTGGCTGCTTTTTCTCCCCAAACATAAAACCCCTTTTTAGTGGTACTTGGGTTAATGTCAGAAATGTGTAACACATTTTTCATTGCCGAAATCATGCAACGGATGCCCCTAGTGGATTGTGTATATGTCTCAACCTCGTCGACACTGGAGTCAGACTCCGTGTCGACATCTGTGTCTGCCATCTGAGGTAGCGGGCGTTTTTGAGCCCCTGATGGCCTTTGAGACGCCTGGGCAGGCGCCGGCTGAGAAGCCGGCTGTCCCACGGCTGTTACGTCATCCAGCCTTTTATGTAAGGAGTTGACACTGTCGGTTAATACCTTCCACATATCCACCCACTCTGGTGTCGGCCCTGCAGGAGGTGACATCACATTTATCGGCACCTGCTCCGCCTCCACATAAGTCTCCTCATCAAACAAGTCGACACAGCCGTACCGACACACCGCACACACACAGGGAATGCTCTGACTGAGGACAGGACCCCACAAAGTCCTTTGGGGAGACAAAGAGAGAGTATGCCAGCACACACTACAGCGCTATTTAATCAGGGAGTTACACTAACAGAACGTGATTTATCCCTATAGCTGCTTTTTATATACAGTTTGCGCATAAATTTAGTGCCCCCCCTCTCTTTTTAACCCTTTGAGCCTGGAAGCTGCAGGGGAGAGCCTGGAGAGCTGTCTTCCAGCTGCACTGTAAAGAGAAAATGGCGCCAGTGTGCTGAGGGAGATAGGCCCGCCCCTTTTTCGGCTGACTTCTCCCGCTCTCATAAGTGTATTATGGCAGGGGATATTTACACATATATAGCTTATTAGGCTATATTATGTGTTGTTTGCCAAAGTCAAAGTACTCTAATTGCAGCCCAGGGCGCCCCCCCCCCCAGCGCCCTGCACCCATCAGTGACCGGAGTATGTGGTGTGCATAGGGACCAATGGCGCACAGCTACAGTGCTGTGCGCTACCTTAATGAAGACTGGAGTCTTTAGCCGCCGATTTCCAGGACGTTCTTCTTGCTTCTGGCTCTGCAAGGGGGACGGCGGCGCGGCTCCGGGACCGGACGACCGAGGCTGGGCCTGTGTTCGATCCCTCTGGAGCTAATGGTGTCCAGTAGCCTAGAAGCCCAAGCTAGCTGCAAGCAGGTAGGTTCGCTTCTCTCCCCTAAGTCCCTCGTAGCAGTAAGTCTGTTGTCAGCAGATCTCACTGAAAATAAAAAACCTAATAAATACTTTCTTTACTAGAAGCTCAGGAGAGCCCCTAGTGTGCAACCAGCTCGAGCCGGGCACAGATTCTAACTTAGGTCTGGAGGAGGGGCATAAAGGGAGGAGCCAGTGCACACCAGATAGTACCTAATCTTTCTTTTAGAGTGCCCAGTCTCCTGCGGAGTCCGCTATTCCCCATGGTCCTTACGGAGTTCCCAGCATCCACTAGGACGTTAGAGAAAATAAGAATTTACTTACCGATAATTCTATTTCTCGTAGTCCGTAGTGGATGCTGGGATTCCGTAAGGACCAAGGGAATAGCGGCTCCGCAGGAGACAGGGCACAAAAAGTAAAAGCTTTAAGACTAGCTGGTGTGCACTGGCTCCTCCCCCTATGACCCTCCTCCAAGCCTCAGTTAGGATACTGTGCCCGGACGAGCGTACACAATAAGGAAGGATTTTGAATCCCGGGTAAGACTCATACCAGCCACACCAATCATACCGTACAACCTGTGATCTGAACCCAGTTAACAGTATGATAACAGAGGAGCCTCTGCAAAGATGGCTCTCAACAATACAAAACCCGATTTTTGTAACAATAACTATGTACAAGTATTGCAGACAATCCGCACTTGGGATGGGCGCCCAGCATCCACTACGGACTACGAGAAATAGAATTATCGGTTAATAAATTCTTATTTTCTCTGACGTCCTAAGTGGATGCTGGGACTCTGTAAGGACCATGGGGATTATACCAAAGCTCCCAAACCGGCGGGAGAGTGCGGATGACTCTGCAGCACCGAATGAGAGAACTCCAGGTCCTCCTCAGCCAGGGTATCAAATTTGTAGAATTTTGCAAACGTGTTTGCCCCTGACCAAGTAGCTGCTCGGCAAAGTTGTAATGCCGAGACCCCTCGGGCAGCCGCCCAAGATGAGCCCCCCTTCCTTGTGGAGTGGGCATTTACAGATTTTGGCTGTGGCAGGCCTGCCACAGAATGTGCAAGCTGAATTGTACTACAAATCCAACGAGCAATCGTCTGCTTAGAAGCAGGAGCACCCAGCTTGTTGGGTGCATACAGTATAAATAGCGAGTCAGTTTTCCTGACTCCAGCCGTCCTTGAATATATATTTTTAGGGCTCTGACAACGTCTAGCAACTTGGAGTCCTCAAAGTCCCTAGTAGCCGCAGGCACCACAATAGGTTGGTTCAGGTGAAACGCTGACACCACCTTAGGGAGAAACTGGGGACGGGTCCGCAGTTCTGCCCTGTCCGAATGGAAAATCAGATATGGGCTTTTGTAAGATAAAGCCGCCAATTCTGACACTCGCCTGGCCGAGGCCAGGGCCAACAGCATGGTCACTTTCCATGTGAGATATTTCAAATCCACAGATTTGAGCGGTTCAAACCAATGTGATTTGAGGAATCCCAGAACTACATTGAGATCCCACGGTGCCACTGGAGGCACAAAGGGGTGCTGTATATGCAGTACTCCCTTGACAAACGTCTGGACTTCAGGAACTGAAGCCAATTCTTTCTGGAAGAAAATTGACAGGGCCGAAATTTGAACCTTAATGGACCCCAATTTGAGGCCCATAGATACTCCTGTTTGCAGGAAATGCAGGAATCGACCCAGTTGAAATTCCTCCGTCGGGGCCCTCCTGGCCTCACACCACGCAACATATTTTCGCCAAATACGGTGATAATGTTGTGCGGTCACCTCCTTCCTGGCTTTGATCAGGGTAGGGATGACTTCCTCCGGAATGCCTTTTTCCTTCAGGATCCGGCGTTCAACCGCCATGCCGTCAAACGCAGCCGCGGTAAGTCTTGGAACAGACAGGGTCCTTGCTGAAGCAGGTCCCTTCTTAGTGGCAGAGGCCATGGGTCCTCTGTGAGCATCTCTTGAAGTTCCGGGTACCAAGTCCTTCTTGGCCAATCCGGAGCCACGAGTATAGTTCTTACTCCTCTCCGTCTTATAATTCTCAGTACCTTGGGTATGAGAGGCAGAGGAGGGAACACATACACTGACTGGAACACCCAAGGTGTTACCAGAGCGTCCACAGCTATTGCCTGAGGGTCCCTTGACCTGGCGCAATACCTTTCTAGTTTTTTGTTGAGTTTGGTTTTTCCCAACGGTTCACAAACATGTGGAAGACTTCCGGATGAAGTCCCCACTCTCCCGGGTGGAGGTCGTGCCTGCTGAGGAAGTCTGCTTCCCAGTTGTCCACTCCCGGAATGAACACTGCTGACAGTGCTATCACATGATTTTCCGCCCAGCGAAGAATCCTTGCAGCTTCCGTCATTGCCCGCTTGTGCCGCCCTGTCTGTTTATGTGGGTGACTGCCGTGATGTTGTCCGACTGGATCAACACCGGCTGACCATGAAGCAGAGGACTTGCTAGGCTTAGAGCATTGTAAATTGCCCTTAGCTCCAGTATATTTATGTGAAATGAAGTCTCTAGGCTTGACCACACTCCCTGGAAATTTCTTCCCTGTGTGACTGCTCCCCAGCCTCGAAGGCTGGCATCCGTGGTCACCAGGACCCAGTCCTGAATGCCAAATCTGCGGCCCTCTAGAAGATGAGCACTCTGCAACCACCACAGAAGAGACACCCTTGTCCTTGGAGACAGGGTTATCCGCTGATGCATCTGAAGATGCGATCCGGACTATTTGTCCAGCAGATCCCACTGAAAAGTTCTTGCATGGAATCTGCCGAATGGAATCGCTTCGTAAGAAGCCACCATTTTTCCCAGTACCCTTGTGCATTGATGCACTGACACTTGGCCTGGTTTTAGGAGGTTCCTGACTAGCTCGGATAACTCCCTGGCTTTCTCCTCCGGGAGAAACACTTTTTTCTGGACTGTGTCCAGAATCATCCCTAGGAACAGCAGACGTGTCGTCGGACTCAGCTGCGATTTTGGAATATTTAGAATCCACCAGTGCTGTCGTAGTACTACTTGAGATAGTGCTATTCCGACCTCTAACTGTTCTCTGGACCTTGCCCTTATCAGGAGATCGTCCAAGTAAGGGATAATTAAGACGCCTTTTCTTCGAAGAAGAATCATCATTTCGGCCATTACCTTGGTAAAGACCCGGGGTGCCGTGGACAATCCAAACGGCAGCGTTTGAAACTGATAGTGACAGTTCTGTACCACGAACCTGAGGTACCCTTGGTGAGAAGGGCAAATTGGGACATGGAGGTAAGCATCCTTGATGTCCAGAGACACCATATAGTCCCCTTCTTCCAGGTTCGCTATCACTGCTCTGAGTGACTCCATTTTGAATTTGAACCTTTGTATGTAAGTGTTCAAGGACTTTAGATTTAGAATAGGTCTCACCGAGCCGTCCGGCTTCGGTACCACAAACAGTGTGGAATAATACCCCTTTCCCTGTTGTAGGAGGGGTACTTTGATTATCACCTGCTGGGAATACAGCTTGTGAATGGCTTCCAATACCACCTCCCTGTCGGAGGGAGACGTTGGTAAAGCAGACTTCAGGAACCGGCGAGGGGGAGATGTCTCGAATTCCAATCTGTACCCCTGAGATACTACCTGCAGGATCCAGGGGTCCACTTGCGAGTGAGCCCACTGCGCGCTGAAACTCTTGAGACGACCCCCCACCGTACCTGAGTCCGCTTGTAAAGGCCCCAGCGTCATGCTGAGGACTTGGCAGAAGCGGGGGAGGGCTTCTGTTCCTGGGAAGAGGCTGCCTGCTGCAGTCTTTTCCCCCTTCCTCTACCCCGGGGCAGATATGAGTGGCCATTTACCCGCTTGCCCTTATGGGGACGAAAGGACTGAGGTTGAAAAGACGGTGTCTTTTTCTGCTGAGAGGTGACCTGGGGTAAAAAGGTGGATTTCCCAGCTGTTGCCGTGGCCACCAGGTCCGATAGACCGACCCCAAATAACTCCTCTCCTTTATACGGCAATACTTACATGTGCCGTTTGGAATCCGCATCACCTGACCACTGTCGTGTCCATAAACTTCTTCTGGCAGAAATGGACAGCGCACTTACTCTTGATGCCAGAGTGCAAATATCCCTCTGTGCATCTCGCATATATAGAAATGCATCTTTTAAATGCTCTATAGTCAATAATATATTGTCCCTGTCCAGGGTATCAATATTTTCAGTCAGGGACTCCGACCAAGCTACCCCCGCACTGCACATCCAGGCTGAGGCGATTGCTGGTCGCAGTATAACACCAGTATGTGTGTATATACTTTTCAGGATATTTTCCAGCTTTCTATCAGCTGGTTCCTTGAGGGCGGCCGTATCAGGAGACGGTAACGCCACTTGTTTTGATAAGCGTGTGAGCGCTTTATCTACCCTAGGGGGCGTTTCCCAGCGCGCCCTAACCTCTGGCGGGAAAGGGTATAATGCCAATCATTTTTTAGAAATTAGCAGTTTTTTATCGGGGGAAACCCACGCTTCATCACACACCTCATTTAATTCATCTGATTCAGGAAAAACTACAGGTAGTTTTTTCACACCCCACATAATACCCCTTTTTGTGGTACTTGTAGTATCAGAAATATGCAAAACCTCCTTCATTGCCGTGATCATGTAACGTGTGGCCCTACTGGAAAATACGTTTGTTTCTTCACCGTCGACACTGGAGTCAGTGTCCGTGTCTGTGTCGACCGACTGAGGTAACGGGCGCTTTAGAGCCCCTGACGGTGTTGGAGACGCCTGAACAGGCACTAATTGATCTGCCGGCTGTCTCATGTCGTCAACAGTCTTTTTCAAAGTGCTGACGCTATCACGTAATTCCTTAAATGAGACCATCCAGTCAGGTGTCGACTCCCTAAGGGGTGACATCACTATTACCGGCAATTGCTCCGCCTCCACACCATTTTCCTCCTCATACATGTCGTCACACACGTACCGACACACAGCACACACACAGGGAATGCTCTGATAGAGGACAGGACCCCACTAGCCCTTTGGGGAGACAGAGGGAGAGTTTGCCAGCACACACCAGAGCGCTATAATATGTATAGGGACAACCTTATATAAGTGTTTCTCCCTTATAGCTGCTATGTAGTTTATATATGCCAAATTAGTGCCCCCCCCCCTCTCTTTTTTACCCTGTTTCTGTAGTGCAGGACTGCAGGGGAGTGTCAGGGAGACGTCCTTCCAGCGGAGCTGTGAGGGAAAATAGCGCTTGTGTGCTGAGGAGATTGGCTCCGCCCCCTTCTCGGCGGCCTTTTCTCCCGCTTTTTACAGAAAAACTGGCAGGAGTTAAATACATCCATATAGCCCAGGAGCTATATGTGATGTATATTTTGCCAAAAAAAGTGTTTATATTGCGTCTCAGGGCGCCCCCCCCCCCCCAGCGCCCTGCACCCTCAGTGACCGGAGTGTGAAGTGTGCTGAGAGCAATGGCGCACAGCTGCAGTGCTGTGCGCTACCTTTACTGAAGACAGGACGTCTTCTGCCGCCGATTTCTGGACCTCTTCTGTCTTCTGGCTCTGTAAGGGGGCCGGCGGCGCGGCTCCGGGACCCATCCATGGCTGGGCCTGTGATTGATCCCTCTGGAGCTAATGTCCAGTAGCCTAAGAAGCCCAATCCACTCTGCACGCAGGTGAGTTCGCTTCTTCTCACCTTAGTCCCTCGATGCAGTGAGCCTGTTGCCAGCAGGACTCACTGAAAATAAAAAAACCTAAGTCTAAACTTTTACTCTAAGCAGCTCAGGAGAGCCACCCAGATTGCACCCTTCTCGGCCGGGCACAAAATTCTGAGGCTTGGAGGAGGGTCATAGGGGGAGGAGCCAGTGCACACCAGCTAGTCCTAAAGCTTTTATTTTGTGCCCAGTCTCCTGCGGAGCCGCTATTCCCCATGGTCCTTAAGGAAGTCCCAGCATCCACTACGGACGTCAGAGAAAAGTGTTTATTACTCACCTGTGCTGATATCTGTAGGAATCTCCTCCTCCTTACACTGCTGATCACCCCTCACATACGTCTCTTCTTCTTCCTCTATATTTTCTGCCTTTATATCAGTCATATACATCTCTTCTTCTCCCTCTATATCTTCTGCCTTTATATCAGTCACATACGTCTCTTCTTCTTCCTCTATATCTTCTGCCTTTATATCAGTCACATACGTCTCTTCTTCTCCCTCTATATCTTCTGCCTTTATATCAGTCACATACGTCTCTTCTTCTTCCTCTATATCTTCTGCCTTTATATCAGTCACATACGTCTCTTCTTCTCCCTCTATATCTTCTGCCTTTATATCAGTCACATACGTCTCTTCTTCTTCCTCTATATCTTCTGCCTTTATATCAGTCACATATGTCTCTTCTTCTACCTCTGTACCTTGTATTTTAATATCAGACAGACGTTGTGCCTAAAAAACAAACAAACAAACACTCTAATGACATTTGCATACAGTCTAATTAAACTGAGGTGAAACAGTATAATATCAGTGTACAAGACACAGCTCCTCTACAGATCATGTAGTTACAGTCACTTTGGTGTATGGGTGAGACCCTAAATCCCACCTACCTGATCCTCCTGTGGGATCCTGTGATTCTCCTCTGTACAATCCTGGGAATACAGAGGACGGGGACATCTCTCTGGGGTATCTCTGTTACTGGGTCCATCTGTAGGAGACACACAGTGACTGAGTACAGTGTATATATGTGATTATCAGATGATGTGTGTATATAGGGGGCCCCATACCTGTTCTCCCCTGTACAATACATGACAGTCTCCTCTTACCCAGTGATGTGAGGGGCCGGTGATTCTCCATCATCACGTCCTTGTACTGACCCCTGTGTTCCTCTATATACTCCCCCTCCTGCATGGAGACATAGACAGTGACATCCTGACACCTTATAGGAACCTGACACACACAGTGATACAGTCATCACCCAGACACATCCCCTGGTGTTACTGTATAATGTCTCATTCCCAGCAGTCACCTCTCTAGTCATCATCCAGACACGTCCCCTGGTGTTACTGTATAATGTCCCATTCCCAGCAGTCACCTCTCCAGTCATCACCCAGACACATCCCCTGGTGTTACTGTATAATGTCCCATTCCCAGCAGTCACCTCTCCAGTCATCACCCAGACACATCCCCTGGTGTTACTGTATAATGCCCCATTCCCAGCAGTCACCTCTCCAGTCATCACTCAGACACATCCCCTGGTGTTACTGTATAATGTCCCATTCCCAGCAGTCACCTCTCCAGTCAACGCCCAGACATGTCCCCTGGTGTTCCTGTATAATATCCAATTCCAAGAAGTCACCTCTCCAGTCATCAAGCAGACATGTCCCCCGGTGTTACTGTATAATGCCCCATTCCCAGCAGTCACCTCTCCAGTCATCACCCAGACACATCCCCTGGTGTTACTGTATAATGTTCCATTCCCAGCAGTCACCTCTCCAGTCAACGCCCAGACACGTCCCCTGGTGTTACTGTATAATGCCCCATTACCAGCAGTCACCTTTCCAGTCATCACCCAGACACACCCCCTGGTGTTACTGTATAATGTTCCATACCCAGCAGTCACCTATCCAGTCATCACCCAGACACATCCCCTGGTGTTACTGTATAATGTCCCATTCCCAGCAGTCACCTCTCCAGTCATCACCCAGACACGTGCCCTGGCGTTACTGTGTAATGCCCCATTCCCGGCAGTCACCTCTCTAGTCATCACCCAGACACATGCCCTGGTGTTACTGTATAATGTCCCATTCCCAGCATTCACCTCTCCAGTCAGCAGCTGAATGATCTTGTTGGTGAGTTCCAGGATCTTCTGGTCACTGTGTCTCTCATGTATCAGTGAGTGAGGTGGAGGCACCGTAATGGGGCTCTGGGTTCTGCTTAGTCCTTCTGACAAACAGGGACGGCTGCTGGGTGTCTCACACTCATTGGATGTCTTCTTCACTACTGTGCAATCCTGCAAAATGGGGAAGGCATCAATATCACTATAAATACTGCCAGATACCCTCACCTCCCCAGTCATGTCCCTGTATTATCACTATAGATATAAGTGATGTCACAGTGACACTCCCAGATCCCCTCACCTCCCCAGTCATGTACCTGTATTATCACTATAGATATAAGTGATGTCACTGTGATGCTCCCGCATCCCCTCACCTCCCCAGTCATGTCCCTGTATTACTATAGATATAAGTGATGTCACTGTGACGCTCCCAGATCCCCTCACCGCCCCAGTCATGTCCCCGTATTATTACTATAGATATAAGTGATGTCACTGTGACACTCCCAGATCCCCTCACCTCCCCAGTCATGTCCCTGTATTATTACTATAGCTATAAGTGTAGCTCCCTAGTATGATGCTATGATTTGTACGAGTGTAAATAAATGAAATTTATATGGTAGTTATATGCCCTTGAGGGTGATCCTATTTCAATGCACCCTGTACTATGGGATCAGCGGGACAGTGGGACTAGATGGGCACGAGGGGACTGGAGAAAATTCTTCTAGAAGCCCCCGCGCCAGGACAAAGTGGTGTTCGCGTGCTGGTGGAGGAAGATACAGCGTCCGAGGAGAGAGACCATTAACTGGAAAAAGGACTGACCGGTAAACGGAGTTTAGAGGCTGTGTGGTGCAGAGAGCGGAGAACGGGTGGTAGCGGGTGAGGTCCTGAGTCCCTGAGCCTGGCCTGAACTGGTGGTGTAACGGCGGCCTGACTACGAGCAGGGGCAGCTCAGCAGAAGAAACGGGGAGTGACCTGACCATGGAGACAGGAGATTTGGTCGTGCTGCACCGACCGAGCGTACCAGCGTACCGCTAGTTAGCGACAGAAAGTGACAGCTCCTCTAGGGTCACTGGGTGTCCCATTATACATAAGCAGCGGTGGCGGACAGTGAAAGACGTGCCCATCAGGTGGGTGGTCCTACGCAGTACAAGAGGAAAGAGTCGCAGCCTACGAAACGGGGGATGTGATACAGGAGGCGGCCAGCGTTGCTCAGTAAGGAGGAGGCAGAAGATATGGGGGGAGTAACGGCTGGACATCCAATTCGCATGAGTCATAAGTGAAATTCCACCCCAGCACTCCGTACATGCCCAAGGAATGTTAATGGGATTTGGAGCAGCCCTAGGTGTAATATAGGGACGAACGCTGTGCACACACCCCTTAGTCCCGCTGCTGCGGAACCCGTAGTGAGACTGCTATTCATATACAGATAGGCCGGCACCATCTACGGTATCTGCGAAACCCATAGTGAGACTGCTATTCATATACAGATAGGCCTGCACCATCTACGGTATCTGCGAAACCCATAGTGAGACTGCTATTCATATACAGATAGGCCGGCACCATCTCAGGACACAGTTGTGCACGCGCGCGCGGGGGCAGGACACAGTTGTGCGCGCGCGCGGGGGCAGGACACAGTTGTGCGCGCGCGGGGGCAGAACACAGTTGTGCGCGCGCGCGGGGGCAGGACACAGTTGTGCGCGCGCGCGGGGGCAGGACACAGTTGTGCGCGCGCGCGGGGGCAGGACACAGTTGTGCGCGCGCGCGGGGGCAGGACACAGTTGTGCGCGCGCGGGGGCAGGACACAGTTGTATACACACGCGCGGGGGCAGGACACAGTTATATACACACGCGCGCGCGGGGGCAGGACACAGTTATATACACACGCGCGCGCGGGGGCAGGACACAGTTATATACACACGCGCGCGCGGGGGCAGGACACAGTTATATACACAAGCGCGCGCGGGGGCAGGACACAGTTATATACACACACGCGCGGGGGCAGGACACAGTTATATACACACGCGGGGGCAGGACACAGTTATATACACACACGCGCGGGGGCAGGACACAGTTATATACACACGCGCCCGGGGGCAGGACACAGTTATATACACACGCACGCGGGGGCAGGACACAGTTATATACACACGCACGCGGGGGCAGGACACAGTTATATACACACGCACGCAGGTCACAGTTATATACACACGCGGGGGCAGGACACAGTTATATACACGCGGGGGCAGGACACAGTTATATACACGCGGGGGCAGGACACAGTTATATACACGCGGGGGCAGGACACAGTTATATACACACGCGGGGGCAGGACACAGTTATATACACACGCGGGGGCAGGACACAGTCATATACACACGCGGGCAGGACACAGTCATATACACACGCGGGCAGGACACAGTTATATACACACGCGGGGCAGGACACAGTCATATACACACGCGGGGGCAGGACACAGTTATATACACGGGGGCAGGACAGAGTTATATACACGCGGGCAGGACACAGTCATATACACACGAGCGGGCAGGACACAGTCATATACACGGTGGCAGGAAACAGTTATATACACACACGGGGGCAGGACACGGATATATAAACACGCGGGGGCAGGACACTGTTATATACACACGCGGGGGCAGGACACTTATATACACACGCGAGGGCAGGACACTTATATACACACGCGAGGGCAGGACACTGTTACATACACACGCAAGGGCAGGACACTGTTACATACACACTCGGGGGCAGGACACTGTTACATACACACGCGGGGGCAGGACACTGTGACATACACACGCGGGGGCAGGACACTGTGACATACACACGCGGGGGCAGGACACTGTGACATACACACGCGGGGGCAGGACACTGACATACACACGCGGGGGCAGGACACTGTGACATACACACGCGGGGGCAGGACACTGTGACATACACACGCGGGGGCAGGACACTGTGACATACACACGCGGGGCAGGACACAGTTATACACACACGCGGGGGCAGGACACAGTTATACACACACGCGGGGGCAGGACACTTATATACACACGCGGGGCAGGACACTGTTATATACACACGCGGGGCAGGACACTGTTATATACACACGCGGGGCAGGACACTGTTATATACACACGCGGGGCAGGACACTGTTGTATACACACGCGGGGCAGGACACAGTTATACACACGCGGGGCAGGACACAGTTATACACACGCGGGGCAGGACACAGTTATACACACGCGGGGCAGGACACAGTTATACACACGCGGGGCAGGACACAGTTATACACACGCGGGGCAGGACACAGTTATACACACGCGGGGCAGGACACAGTTATATATACACGCGGGGGCAGGACAGTTATACATACACGCGGGGGCAGGACAGTTATACATACACGCGGGGGCAGGACACAGTTATACACACACGCGGGGCAGGACACAGTTATACACACACGCGGGGCAGGACACAGTTATACACACACGCGGGGCAGGACACTGTTATACACACACGCGGGGCAGGACACTGTTATACACACACGCGGGGCAGGACACTGTTATACACACACGCGGGGCAGGACACTGTTATACACACACGCGGGGCAGGACACTGTTATACACACACGCGGGGCAGGACACTGTTATACACACACGCGGGGCAGGACACTGTTATACACACACGCGGGGCAGGACACTGTTATACACACACGCGGGGCAGGACACTGTTATATACACACACGCGGGGCAGGACACTGTTATATACACACGCGGGGCAGGACACTGTTATATACACACGCGGGGCAGGACACTGTTATATACACACGCGGGGCAGGACACTGTTATATACACACGCGGGGCAGGACACTGTTATATACACACGCGGGGCAGGACACTGTTATATACACACGCGGGGCAGGACACTGTTATATACACACGCGGGGCAGGACACTGTTATATACACACGCGGGGCAGGACACTGTTATATACACACGCGGGGCAGGACACTGTTATATACACACGCGGGGCAGGACACAGTTATATACACACGCGGGGCAGGACACAGTTATATACACACGCGGGGCAGGACACAGTTATACACACACGCGGGGCAGGACACAGTTATACACACGCGGGGCAGGACACAGTTATACACACGCGGGGCAGGACACAGTTATACACACGCGGGGCAGGACACAGTTATACACACGCGGGGCAGGACACAGTTATACACACGCGGGGCAGGACACAGTTATACACACGCGGGGCAGGACACAGTTATATATACACGCGGGGCAGGACACAGTTATATATACACGCGGGGCAGGACACAGTTATATATACACGCGGGGCAGGACACAGTTATATATACACGCGGGGCAGGACACAGTTATATATACACGCGGGGGCAGGACACAGTTATATATACACGCGGGGCAGGACACAGTTATATATACACGCGGGGCAGGACACAGTTATACACACGCGGGGCAGGACACAGTTATACACACGCGGGGCAGGACACAGTTATATATACACGCGGGGCAGGACACAGTTATATATACACGCGGGGCAGGACACAGTTATATATACACGCGGGGCAGGACACAGTTATATATACACGCGGGGCAGGACACTGTTATATATACACGCGGGGCAGGACACTGTTATATATACACGCGGGGCAGGACACTGTTATATATACACGCGGGGCAGGACACAGTTATATATACACGCGGGGGCAGGACACAGTTATATATACACGCGGGGCAGGACACAGTTATATATACACGCGGGGCAGGACACTGTTATATATACACGCGGGGCAGGACACAGTTATATATACACGCGGGGCAGGACACAGTTATATATACACGCGGGGCAGGACACAGTTATATATACACACGCGGGGGCAGGACACAGTTATATACACACGCGGGGCAGGACACAGTTATATACACACGCGGGGCAGGACACAGTTAAATACACACGCGGGGCAGGACACAGTTATATATACACGCGGGGCAGGACACAGTTATATATACACACGCGGGGCAGGACACAGTTATATATACACGCGGGGCAGGACACAGTTATATATACACGCGGGGCAGGACACAGTTATATATACACGCGGGGCAGGACACAGTTATATATACACGCGGGGCAGGACACAGTTATATATACACGCGGGGCAGGACACAGTTATATATACACACGCGGGGCAGGACACAGTTATATATACACGCGGGGCAGGACACAGTTATATATACACGCGGGGCAGGACACAGTTATATATACACGCGGGGCAGGACACAGTTATATATACACGCGGGGCAGGACACAGTTATATATACACGCGGGGCAGGACACAGTTATATATACACGCGGGGCAGGACACAGTTATATATACACGCGGGGCAGGACACAGTTATATATACACGCGGGGCAGGACACAGTTATATATACACGCGGGGCAGGACACTGTTATATATACACGCGGGGCAGGACACAGTTATATATAGACGCGGGGCAGGACACAGTTATATATACACGCGGGGCAGGACACTGTTATATATACACGCGGGGCAGGACACTGTTATATATACACGCGGGGCAGGACACAGTTATATATACACGCGGGGGCAGGACACTGTTATATATACACGCGGGGCAGGACACAGTTATATATACACGCGGGGCAGGACACAGTTATATATACACGCGGGGCCGGACACAGTTATATATACACGCGGGGCAGGACACAGTTATATATATATACACGCGGGGCAGGACACAGTTATATATACACGCGGGGGCAGGACACAGTGATACACACACGCGGGGGCAGGACACAGTGATACACACACGCGGGGGCAGGACACAGTGATACACACACGCGGGGGCAGGACACAGTGATACACACACGCGGGGCAGGACACAGTTATACACACACGCGGGGCAGGACACAGTTATATACACACGCGGGGCAGGACACAGTTATACACACACGCGGGGCAGGACACAGTTATACACACACGCGGGGCAGGACACAGTTATACACACACGCGGGGCAGGACACAGTTATACACACACGCGGGGCAGGACACAGTTATACACACACGCGGGGCAGGACACAGTTATATATACACGCGGGGCAGGACACTGTTATATACACACGCGGGGCAGGACACAGTTATACACACACGCGGGGCAGGACACAGTTATATATACACGCGGGGCAGGACACAGTTATATATACACGCGGGGCAGGACACAGTTATATACACACGCGGGGGCAGGACACAGTTATATATACACGCGGGGCAGGACACAGTTATATATACACGCGGGGGCAGGACACAGTTATATACACACGCGGGGGCAGGACACAGTTATATACACACGCGGGGGCAGGACACAGTTATACATACACGCGGGGCAGGACACAGTTATACACACACGCGGGGCAGGACACAGTTATATACACACGCGGGGCAGGACACAGTTATATATACACGCGGGGCAGGACACAGTTATATATAGACGCGGGGCAGGACACAGTTATATATACACGCGGGGCAGGACACAGTTATATATACACGCGGGGGCAGGACACAGTTATATATACACGCGGGGCAGGACACAGTTATATATACACGCGGGGCAGGACACTGTTATATACACACGCGGGGGCAGGACACTGTTATATACACACGCGGGGGCAGGACACAGTTATATATACACGCGGGGCAGGACACAGTTATATATACACGCGGGGCAGGACACAGTTATATATACACGCGGGGCAGGACACTGTTATATATACACGCGGGGCAGGACACAGTTATATATACACGCGGGGGCAGGACACAGTTATATACACACACGCGGGGGCAGGACACAGTTATATATACACGCGGGGCAGGACACAGTTATATATACACGCGGGGGCAGGACACAGTTATATATACACGCGGGGCAGGACACAGTTATATATACACGCGGGGGCAGGACACAGTTATATATACACACGCGGGGCAGGACACAGTTATATATACACGCGGGGCAGGACACAGTTATATATACACGCGGGGCAGGACACAGTTATATATATATACACGCGGGGCCGGACACAGTTATATACACACGCGGGGGCAGGACACAGTTATATATACACGCGGGGGCAGGACACAGTTATATATACACACGCGGGGCAGGACACAGTTATATATATATATACACGCGGGGCAGGACACAGTTATATATACACGCGGGGGCAGGACACAGTTATATATACACGCGGGGCAGGACACAGTTATATATACACACACGCGGGGCAGGACACAGTTATATATACACGCGGGGCAGGACACAGTTATATATACACGCGGGGGCAGGACACAGTTATATATACACGCGGGGCAGGACACAGTTATATATACACGCGGGGCAGGACACAGTTATATATACACGCGGGGCAGGACACAGTTATATATACACGCGGGGCAGGACACAGTTATATATACACGCGGGGCAGGACACAGTTATATATACACGCGGGGGCAGGACACAGTTATATATACACGCGGGGCAGGACACAGTTATATATACACACACGCGGGGCAGGACACAGTTATATATACACGCGGGGCAGGACACAGTTATATATACACGCGGGGGCAGGACACAGTTATATATACACGCGGGGCAGGACACAGTTATATATACACGCGGGGCAGGACACAGTTATATATACACGCGGGGCAGGACAGTTATATATACACGCGGGGCAGGACACAGTTATATATACACGCGGGGGCAGGACACAGTTATATATACACGCGGGGGCAGGGCACAGTTATATATACGCGCGGGGGCAGGACACAGTTATATACACACGCGGGGCAGGGCACAGTTATATATACACGTGGGGCAGGACACAGTTATATACACACGCGGGGGCAGGACACAGTTATATACACACGCGGGGCAGGACACAGATATATATACACGCGGGGCAGGACACAGTTATATATACACGCGGGGGCAGGACACAGTTATATACACACGCGGGGCAGGACACAGTTATATATACACGCGGGGCAGGACACAGTTATACACACACGCGGGGCAGGACACAGTTATACACACACGCGGGGCAGGACACAGTTATATACACACGCGGGGCAGGACACAGTTATACACACGCGGGGCAGGACACAGTTATATACACACGCGGGGCAGGACACAGTTATACACACGCGGGGCAGGACACAGTTATATACACACGCGGGGCAGGACACAGTTATATATACACGCGGGGCAGGACACAGTTATATATACACGCGGGGGCAGGACACAGTTATATACACACGCGGGGCAGGACACAGTTATATACACACGCGGGGGCAGGACACAGTTATATACACACGCGGGGGCAGGACATAGTGATACACACACGCGGGGGCAGGACACAGTGATACACACACGCGGGGGCAGGACACAGTGATACACACACGCGGGGCAGGACACAGTTATATACACACGCGGGGCAGGACACAGTTATATACACACGCGGGGCAGGACACAGTTATACACACACGCGGGGCAGGACACAGTTATACACACACGCGGGGCAGGACACAGTTATACACACACGCGGGGCAGGACACAGTTATACACACACGCGGGGCAGGACACAGTTATACACACACGCGGGGCAGGACACAGTTATACACACACGCGGGGCAGGACACAGTTATACACACACGCGGGGCAGGACACAGTTATACACACACGCGGGGCAGGACACAGTTATATATACACGCGGGGCAGGACACAGTTATATACACACGCGGGGCAGGACACAGTTATATATACACGCGGGGCAGGACACAGTTATATATACACGCGGGGGCAGGACACAGTTATATACACACGCGGGGCAGGACACAGTTATATATACACGCGGGGCAGGACACAGTTATACACACACGCGGGGCAGGACACAGTTATACACACACGCGGGGCAGGACACAGTTATATACACACGCGGGGCAGGACACAGTTATACACACGCGGGGCAGGACACAGTTATATACACACGCGGGGCAGGACACAGTTATACACACGCGGGGCAGGACACAGTTATATACACACGCGGGGCAGGACACTGTTATACACACACGCGGGGCAGGACACTGTTATATACACACGCGGGGCAGGACACTGTTATATACACACGCGGGGCAGGACACTGTTATATACACACGCGGGGCAGGACACTGTTATATACACACGCGGGGCAGGACACTGTTATATACACACGCGGGGCAGGACACTGTTATATACACACGCGGGGCAGGACACTGTTATATACACACGCGGGGCAGGACACTGTTATATACACACGCGGGGCAGGACACAGTTATATACACACGCGGGGGCAGGACACAGTTATATACACACGCGGGGGCAGGACACAGTGATACACACACGCGGGGGCAGGACACAGTGATACACACACGCGGGGGCAGGACACAGTGATACACACACGCGGGGCAGGACACAGTTATACACACACGCGGGGCAGGACACAGTTATACACACACGCGGGGCAGTACACAGTTATACACACACGCGGGGCAGGACACAGTTATACACACACGCGGGGCAGGACACAGTTATACACACACGCGGGGCAGGACACAGTTATACACACACGCGGGGCAGGACACAGTTATACACACACGCGGGGCAGGACACTGTTATACACACACGCGGGGCAGGACACTGTTATACACACACGCGGGGCAGGACACAGTTATACACACACGCGGGGCAGGACACAGTTATACACACACGCGGGGCAGGACACAGTTATACACACACGCGGGGCAGGACACTGTTATACATACACGCGGGGCAGGACACAGTTATATATACACGCGGGGGCAGGACACAGTTATATATACACGCGGGGCAGGACACAGTTATACACACACGCGGGGCAGGACACAGTTATACACACACGCGGGGCAGGACACTGTTATATACACACGCGGGGCAGGACACAGTTATATACACACGCGGGGCAGGACACAGTTATACACACACGCGGGGCAGGACACTGTTATATACACACGCGGGGCAGGACACAGTTATATATACACGCGGGGCAGGACACAGTTATATATACACGCGGGGCAGGACACAGTTATACACACACGCGGGGCAGGACACAGTTATACACACACGCGGGGCAGGACACTGTTATATACACACGCGGGGCAGGACACAGTTATACACACACGCGGGGCAGGACACTGTTATATACACACGCGGGGCAGGACACAGTTATATATACACGCGGGGCAGGACACAGTTATATATACACGCGGGGCAGGACACAGTTATATACACACGCGGGGGCAGGACACAGTTATACACACACGCGGGGCAGGACACAGTTATACACACACGCGGGGCAGGACACAGTTATACACACACGCGGGGCAGGACACAGTTATATATACACACACGCGGGGCAGGACACAGTTATATATACACGCGGGGGCAGGACACAGTTATATACACACGCGGGGGCAGGACACAGTTATACACACACGCGGGGCAGGACACAGTTATACACACACGCGGGGCAGGACACAGTTATACACACACGCGGGGCAGGACACAGTTATACACACACGCGGGGCAGGACACAGTTATACACACACGCGGGGCAGGACACAGTTATACACACACGCGGGGCAGGACACAGTTATACACACACGCGGGGCAGGACACAGTTATACACACACGCGGGGCAGGACACAGTTATATATACACACACGCGGGGCAGGACACAGTTATATATACACACACGCGGGGCAGGACACAGTTATACACACACGCGGGGCAGGACACAGTTATACACACACGCGGGGCAGGACACAGTTATACACACACGCGGGGCAGGACACAGTTATACACACACGCGGGGCAGGACACAGTTATATATACACACACGCGGGGCAGGACACAGTTATATATACACACACGCGGGGCAGGACACAGTTATACACACACGCGGGGCAGGACACAGTTATACACACACGCGGGGCAGGACACAGTTATACACACACGCGGGGCAGGACACAGTTATACACATACGCGGGGCAGGACACAGTTATATATACACACACGCGGGGCAGGACACAGTTATACACACACGCGGGGCAGGACACACTTATACACACACGCGGGGCAGGACACAGTTATACACACACGCGGGGCAGGACACAGTTATACACACACGCGGGGCAGGACACAGTTATATATACACACACGCGGGGCAGGACACAGTTATATATACACACACGCGGGGCAGGACACAGTTATACACACACGCGGGGCAGGACACAGTTATACACACACGCGGGGCAGGACACAGTTATACACACACGCGGGGCAGGACACAGTTATACACACACGCGGGGCAGGACACAGTTATATATACACACACGCGGGGCAGGACACAGTTATATATACACACACGCGGGGCAGGACACAGTTATACACACACGCGGGGCAGGACACAGTTATACACACACGCGGGGCAGGACACAGTTATATATACACGCGGGGGCAGGACACAGTTATATATACACGCGGGGCAGGACACAGTTATACACACACGCGGGGCAGGACAGTTATACACACACGCGGGGCAGGACACTGTTATACACACACGCGGGGCAGGACACTGTTATATACACACGCGGGGCAGGACACAGTTATACACACACGCGGGGCAGGACACTGTTATATACACACGCGGGGCAGGACACAGTTATATATACACGCGGGGCAGGACACAGTTATATATACACGCGGGGCAGGACACAGTTATATACACACGCGGGGGCAGGACACAGTTATAGACACACGCGGGGCAGGACACAGTTATACACACACGCGGGGCAGGACACAGTTATACACACACGCGGGGCAGGACACAGTTATATATACACACACGCGGGGCAGGACACAGTTATATATACACGCGGGGGCAGGACACAGTTATATACACACGCGGGGGCAGGACACAGTTATACACACACGCGGGGCAGGACACAGTTATACACACACGCGGGGCAGGACACAGTTATACACACACGCGGGGCAGGACACAGTTATACACACACGCGGGGCAGGACACAGTTATACACACACGCGGGGCAGGACACAGTTATACACACACGCGGGGCAGGACACAGTTATACACACACGCGGGGCAGGACACAGTTATACACACACGCGGGGCAGGACACAGTTATACACACACGCGGGGCAGGACACAGTTATATATACACACACGCGGGGCAGGACACAGTTATACACACACGCGGGGCAGGACACAGTTATACACACACGCGGGGCAGGACACAGTTATACACACACGCGGGGCAGGACACAGTTATACACATACGCGGGGCAGGACACAGTTATATATACACACACGCGGGGCAGGACACAGTTATACACACACGCGGGGCAGGACACACTTATACACACACGCGGGGCAGGACACACTTATACACACACGCGGGGCAGGACACAGTTATACACACACGCGGGGCAGGACACAGTTATACACACACGCGGGGCAGGACACAGTTATACACACACGCGGGGCAGGACACAGTTATATATACACACACGCGGGGCAGGACACAGTTATACACACACGCGGGGCAGGACACAGTAATACACACACGCGGGGCAGGACACAGTTATACACACACGCGGGGCAGGACACAGTTATATATACACACACGCGGGGCAGGACACAGTTATACACACACGCGGGGCAGGACACAGTTATACACACACGCGGGGCAGGACACAGTTATACACACACGCGGGGCAGGACACAGTTATACACACACGCGGGGCAGGACACAGTTATATATACACACACGCGGGGCAGGACACAGTTATATATACACACACGCGGGGCAGGACACAGTTATACACACACGCGGGGCAGGACACAGTTATACACACACGCGGGGCAGGACACAGTTATACACACACGCGGGGCAGGACACAGTTATACACACACGCGGGGCAGGACACAGTTATATATACACACACGCGGGGCAGGACACAGTTATATATACACACACGCGGGGCAGGACACAGTTATACACACACGCGGGGCAGGACACAGTTATACACACACGCGGGGCAGGACACAGTTATACACACACGCGGGGCAGGACACAGTTATACACACACGCGGGGCAGGACACAGTTATATATACACACACGCGGGGCAGGACACAGTTATATATACACACACGCGGGGCAGGACACAGTTATATATACACACACGCGGGGCAGGACACAGTTATACACACACGCGGGGCAGGACACAGTTATACACACACGCGGGGCAGGACACAGTTATACACACACGCGGGGCAGGACACAGTTATACA
>NW_026968762.1:0-71733 GCF_028390025.1 Pseudophryne corroboree
TCCAAGGGCTGCGGATGGGAGGCTGATAGCCTTGAGAAAATTGAAAGAATATTGTTTTTTCCAGTAGTACTACAAGTCCCAGCAAGCCTCCCCCGCAATCTGGTTCTTTGAGAACCACAAGTACCAGCATGCGGGAGAAAAACGGGCCCGCTGGTACCTGTAGTTCTACTGGGGAAAAAATACCCAAATAAAAACAGGACACAGACACCGTGAAAGTATAACTTTATTTCACACCTGCCGACACACACATACTTACCTATGTTGACACGAAGCAGTCGGTCCTCTTCTCCAAGTAGAATCCACGGGTACCTGAAAATAAAAATAAGATTTTACTTACCGATAAATCTATTTCTCATAGTCCGTAGTGGATGCTGGGACTCCGTCAGGACCATGGGGAATAGCGGCTCCGCAGGAGACATGGCACAAAATGTAAAAGTTTGACCACTAGGTGGTGTGTACTGGCTCCTCCCCCTATGACCCTCCTCCAAGCCTCAGTTAGGATACTGTGCCCGGACGAGCATACACAATAAGGAAGGATTTTGAATCCCGGGTAAGACTCATACCAGCCACACCAATCACACCGTACAACTTGTGATCTGAACCCAGTTAACAGTATGATAACGTAGGAGCCTCTGAAAAGATGGCTCACAACAATAAACAACCCGATTTTTTTGTAACAATAACTATGTACAAGTATTGCAGACAATCCGCACTTGGGATGGGCGCCCAGCATCCACTACGGACTATGAGAAATAGATTTATCGGTAAGTAAAATCTTATTTTCTCTGACGTCCTAGTGGATGCTGGGACTCCGTCAGGACCATGGGGATTATACCAAAGCTCCCAAACGGGCGGGAGAGTGTGGATGACTCTGCAGCACCGAATGAGAGAACTCCAGGTCCTCCTTAGCCAGGGTATCAAATTTGTAGAATTTTACAAACATGTTCTCCCCTGACCACGTAGCTGCTCGGCAGAGTTGTAATGCCGAGACCCCTCGGGCAGCCGCCCAAGATGAGCCCACCTTCCTTGTGGAGTGGGCATTGACAGATTTAGGCTGTGGCAGGCCTGCCACAGAATGTGCCAGTTGAATTGTGCTACAAATCCAACGAGCAATCGTCTGCTTAGAAGCAGGAGCACCCAGCTTGTTGGGTGCATATAGTATAAACAGCGAGTCAGATTTTCTGACTCCAGCCGTCCTTGAAATATATATTTTCAATGCTCTGACAACGTCCAGCAACTTGGAATCCTCCAAATCGCTAGTAGCCGCAGGCACCACAATAGGCTGGTTCAGGAGAAACGCTGATACCACCTTAGGCAGAAAATGAGGACGCGTCCTCAATTCTGCCCTGTCCGAATGGAAAATCAGATATGGGCTTTTATACGACAAAGCCGCCAATTCTGACACTCTCCTGGCTGAAGCCAGAGCCAGTAGCATGGTTACTTTCCATGTAAGATATTTCAAATCTACCGATTTGAGTGGCTCAAACCAATGGGATTTGAGAAAATCCAAAACTACATTGAGATCTCACGGTGCCACTGGGGGCACAACCGGGGGCTGTATATGTAGTACTCCTTTTACAAAAGTCTGGACTTCAGGAACTGAAGCCAATTCTTTCTGGAAGAAAATCGACAGGGCCGAAATTTGAACCTTAATGGACCCTAATTTGAGGCCCATAGATAATCCTGTTTGCAGGAAATGTAGGAATCGACCCAGTTGAAATTCCTCTGTCGGGGCCTTCCTGGCCTCACACCATGCAACATATTTTCTCCAAATGCGGTGATAATGTTGTGCAGTCACCTCCTTCCTGGCTTTGACCAGGGTAGGGATGACCTCTTCCGGAATGCCTTTTTCCTTTAGGATCCGGCGTTCAACCGCCATGCCGTCAAACGCAGCCGCGGTAAGTCTTGGAATAGACACGGTCCCTGCTGAAGCAGATCCCTTCTTAGAGGTAGAGGCCACGGATCTTCCGTGAGCATCTCCTGAAGTTCCGGGTACCAAGTCCTTCTTGGCCAGTCCGGAGCCACTAGTATCGTTCTTACTCCCCTTTGCCGTATAATTCTCAGTACCTTGGGTATGAGAGGCAGAGGAGGAAACACATACACTGACTGGTACACCCATGGTGTTACCAGAGCGTCCACAGCTATTGCCTGAGGATCTCTTGACCTGGCGCAATACCTGTCCAGTTTTTTGTTTGTTTACGTGGGCGACTGCCGTGATGTTGTCCGACTGGATCAACACCGGCTGACCCTGAAGCAGAGGTTTTGCCAGGCTTAGAGCATTGTAGATTGCTCTTAGTTCCAGTATATTTATGTGAAGAGACGTTTCCAGGCTTGACCACACGCCCTGGAAGTTTCTTCCTTGTGTGACCGCTCCCCAGCCTCTCAGGCTGGCATCCGTGGTCACTAGGACCCAGTTCTGTATGCCGAATCTGCGGCCCTCCAACAGATGAGCACTCTGCAACCACCATAGCAGAGAGACCCTTGTCCTTGTCGACAATTTTATGCGCTGATGCATCTGCAGATGCGATCCGGACCATTTGTCTAGCAGATCCCACTGAAAAATTCGTGCATGGAATCTGCCGAATGGAATCGCTTCGTAAGAAGCCACCATTTTTCCCAGGACTCTTGTGCATTGATGCACAGACTAGAGATGAGCGCCGGAAATTTTTCGGGTTTTGTGTTTTGGTTTTGGGTTCGGTTCCGCGGCCGTGTTTTGGGTTCGACCGCGTTTTGGCAAAACCTCACCGAATTTTTTTTGTCGGATTCGGGTGTGTTTTGGATTCGGGTGTTTTTTTAAAAAAACCCTAAAAAACAGCTTAAATCATAGAATTTGGGGGTAATTTTGATCCCAAAGTATTATTAACCTCAAAAAACATAATTTACACTCATTTTCAGCCTATTCTGAACACATCACACCTCACAATATTATTTTTAGTCCTAAAATTTGCACCGAGGTCGCTGTGTGAGTAAGATAAGCGACCCTAGTGGCCGACACAAACACCGGGCCCATCTAGGAGTGGCACTGCAGTGTCACGCAGGATGGCCCTTCCAAAAAACCCTCCCCAAACAGCACATGACGCAAAGAAAAAAAGAGGCGCAATGAGGTAGCTGACTGTGTGAGTAAGATTAGCGACCCTAGTGGCCGACACAAACACCGGGCACATCTAGGAGTGGCACTGCAGTGTCACGCAGGATGTCCCTTCCAAAAAACCCTCCCCAAACAGCACATGACGCAAAGAAAAAAAGAGGCGCAATGAGGTAGCTGTGTGAGTAAGATTAGCGACCCTAGTGGCCGACACAAACACCGGGCCCATCTAGGAGTGGCACTGCAGTGTCACGCAGGATGTCCCTTCCAAAAAACCCTCCCCAATCAGCACATGATGCAAAGAAAAAGAAAAGAAAAAAGAGGTGCAAGATGGAATTATCCTTGGGCCCTCCCACCCACCCTTATGTTGTATAAACAAAACAGGACATGCACACTTTAACCAACCCATCATTTCAGTGACAGGGTCTGCCACACGACTGTGACTGATATGACGGGTTGGTTTGGACCCCCCCCAAAAAAGAAGCAATTAATCTCTCCTTGCACAAACTGGCTCTACAGAGGCAAGATGTCCACCTCATCTTCACCCTCCGATATATCACCGTGTACATCCCCCTCCTCACAGATTATCAATTCGTCCCCACTGGAATCCACCATCTCAGCTCCCTGTGTACTTTGTGGAGGCAATTGCTGCTGGTCAATGTCTCCGCGGAGGAATTGATTATAATTCATTTTAATGAACATCATCTTCTCCACATTTTCTGGATGTAACCTCGTACGCCGATTGCTGACAAGGTGAGCGGCGGCACTAAACACTCTTTCGGAGTACACACTTGTGGGAGGGCAACTTAGGTAGAATAAAGCCAGTTTGTGCAAGGGCCTCCAAATTGCCTCTTTTTCCTGCCAGTATAAGTACGGACTGTGTGACGTGCCTACTTGGATGCGGTCACTCATATAATCCTCCACCATTCTATCAATGTTGAGAGAATCATATGCAGTGACAGTAGACGACATGTCCGTAATCGTTGTCAGGTCCTTCAGTCCGGACCAGATGTCAGCATCAGCAGTCGCTCCAGACTGCCCTGCATCACCGCCAGCGGGTGGGCTCGGAATTCTGAGCCTTTTCCTCGCACCCCCAGTTGCGGGAGAATGTGAAGGAGGAGATGTTGACAGGTCGCGTTCCGCTTGACTTGACAATTTTGTCACCAGCAGGTCTTTCAACCCCAGCAGACCTGTGTCTGCCGGAAAGAGAGATCCAAGGTAGGCTTTAAATCTAGGATCGAGCACGGTGGCCAAAATGTAGTGCTCTGATTTCAACAGATTGACCACCCGTGAATCCTTGTTAAGCGAATTAAGGGCTGCATCCACAAGTCCCACATGCCTAGCGGAATCGCTCCGTGTTAGCTCCTTCTTCAATGCCTCCAGCTTCTTCTGCAAAAGCCTGATGAGGGGAATGACCTGACTCAGGCTGGCAGTGTCTGAACTGACTTCACGTGTGGCAAGTTCAAAGGGCATCAGAACCTTGCACAACGTTGAAATCATTCTCCACTGCACTTGAGACAGGTGCATTCCACCTACTATATCGTGCTCAATTGTATAGGCTTGAATGGCCTTTTGCTGCTCCTCCAACCTCTGAAGCATATAGAGGGTTGAATTCCACCTCGTTACCACTTCTTGCTTCAGATGATGGCAGGGCAGGTTCAGTAGTTTTTGGTGGTGCTCCAGTTTTCTGTACGTGGTGCCTGTACGCCGAAAGTGTCCCGCAATTCTTCTGGCCACCGACAGCATCTCTTGCACGCCCCTGTCGTTTTTTAAAAAATTCTGCACCACCAAATTCAAGGTATGTGCAAAACATGGGACGTGCTGGAATTGGCCCAGATTTAATGCACACACAATATTGCTGGCGTTGTCCGATGCCACAAATCCACAGGAGAGTCCAATTGGGGTAAGCCATTCCGCGATGATCTTCCTCAGTTGCCGTAAGAGGTTTTCAGCTGTGTGCGTATTCTGGAAAGCGGTGATACAAAGCGTAGCCTGCCTAGGAAAGAGTTGGCGTTTGCGAGATGCTGCTACTGGTGCCGCCGCTGCTGTTCTTGCGGCGGGAGTCCATACATCTACCCAGTGGGCTGTCACAGTCATATAGTCCTGACCCTGCCCTGCTCCACTTGTCCACATGTCCGTGGTTAAGTGGACATTGGGTACAGCTGCATTTTTTAGGACACTGGTGACTCTTTTTCTGAGGTCTGTGTACATTTTCGGTATCGCCTGCCTAGAGAAATGGAACCTAGATGGTATTTGGTACCGGGGACACAGTACCTCCAACAAGTCTCTAGTTGGCTCTGCAGTAATGATGGATACCGGAACCACGTTTCTCACCACCCAGGATGCCAAGGCCTCAGTTATCCGCTTTGCAGTAGGATGACTGCTGTGATATTTCATCTTCCTCGCAAAGGACTGTTGAACAGTCAATTGCTTACTGGAAGTAGTACAAGTGGGCTTACGACTTCCCCTCTGGGATGACCATCGACTCCCAGCGGCAACAACAGCAGCGCCAGCAGCAGTAGGCGTTACACGCAAGGATGCATCGGAGGAATCCCAGGCAGGAGAGGACTCGTCAGACTTGCCAGTGACATGGCCTGCAGGACTATTGGCATTCCTGGGGAAGGAGGAAATTGACACTGAGGGAGTTGGTGGGGTGGTTTGCGTGAGCTTGGTTACAAGAGGAAGGGATTTACTGGTCAGTGGACTGCTTCCGCTGTCACCCAAAGTTTTTGAACTTGTCACTGACTTATTATGAATGCGCTGCAGGTGACGTATAAGGGAGGATGTTCCGAGGTGGTTAACGTCCTTACCCCTACTTATTACAGCTTGACAAAGGGAACACACGGCTTGACACCTGTTGTCCGCATTTCTGGTGAAATACCTCCACACCGAAGAGCTGATTTTTTTGGTATTTTCACCTGGCATGTCAACGGCCATATTCCTCCCACGGACAACAGGTGTCTCCCCGGGTGCCTGACTTAAACAAACCACCTCACCATCAGAATCCTCCTGGTCAATTTCCTCCCCAGCGCCAGCAACACCCATATCCTCCTCATCCTGGTGTACTTCAACACTGACATCTTCAATCTGACTATCAGGAACTGGACTGCGGGTGCTCCTTCCAGCACTTGCAGGGGGCATGCAAATAGTGGAAGGCGCATGCTCTTCACGTCCAGTGTTGGGAAGGTCAGGCATCGCAAACGACACAATTGGACTCTCCTTGTGGATTTGGGATTTCAAAGAACGCACAGTTCTTTGCGGTGCTTTTGCCAGCTTGAGTCTTTTCAGTTTTCTAGCGAGAGGCTGAGTGCTTCCATCCTCATGTGAAGCTGAACCACTAGCCATGAACATAGGCCAGGGCCTCAGCCGTTCCTTGCCACTCCGTGTGGTAAATGGCATATTGGCAAGTTTACGCTTCTCCTCCGACAATTTTATTTTAGGTTTTGGAGTCCTTTTTTTTCTGATATTTGGTGTTTTGGATTTGACATGCTCTGTACTATGACATTGGGCATCGGCCTTGGCAGACGACGTTGCTGGCATTTCATCGTCTCGGCCATGACTAGTGGCAGCAGCATCAGCACGAGGTGGAAGTGGATCTTGATCTTTCCCTAATTTTGGAACCTCAACTTTTTTGTTCTCCATATTTTATAGGCAGAACTAAAAGGCACCTCAGGTAAACAATGGAGATGGATGGATTGGATACTAGTATACAATTATGGACGGACTGCCACGGTTAGGTGGTATAAAAAAACCACGGTTAGGTGGTATATATTATAATAATAATACAATTATGGATGGACGGACTGCCTGCCGACTGCCGACACAGAGGTAGCCACAGCCGTGAACTACCGCACTGTACACTGGTTGATAAAGAGATAGTAGTATACTCGTAACAACTAGTATGACACTATGACGACGGTATAAAGAATAAAAAAAAAACCACGGTTAGGTGGTATATATTATAATAATAATACAATTATGGATGGACGGACTGCCTGCCGACTGCCGACACAGAGGTAGCCACAGCCGTGAACTACCGCACTGTACACTGGTTGATAAAGAGATAGTAGTATACTCGTAACAACTAGTATGACACTATGACGACGGTATAAAGAATGAAAAAAAAACCACGGTTAGGTGGTATATATTATAATAATAATACAATTATGGATGGACGGACTGCCTGCCGACTGCCGACACAGAGGTAGCCACAGCCGTGAACTACCGCACTGTACACTGGTTGATAAAGAGATAGTAGTATACTCGTAACAACTAGTATGACACTATGACGACGGTATAAAGAATGAAAAAAAAACCACGGTTAGGTGGTATATATTATAATAATAATACAATTATGGATGGACGGACTGCCTGCCGACTGCCGACACAGAGGTAGCCACAGCCGTGAACTACCGCACTGTACACTGGTTGATAAAGAGATAGTAGTATACTCGTAACAACTAGTATGACACTATGACGACGGTATAAAGAATGAAAAAAAAACCACGGTTAGGTGGTATATATTATAATAATAATACAATTATGGATGGACGGACTGCCTGCCGACTGCCGACACAGAGGTAGCCACAGCCGTGAACTACCGCACTGTACACTGGTTGATAAAGAGATAGTAGTATACTCGTAACAACTAGTATGACACTATGACGACGGTATAAAGAATGAAAAAAAAACCACGGTTAGGTGGTATATATTATAATAATAATACAATTATGGATGGACGGACTGCCTGCCGACTGCCGACACAGAGGTAGCCACAGCCGTGAACTACCGCACTGTACACTGGTTGATAAAGAGATAGTAGTATACTCGTAACAACTAGTATGACACTATGACGACGGTATAAAGAATGAAAAAAAAACCACGGTTAGGTGGTATATATTATAATAATAATACAATTATGGATGGACGGACTGCCTGCCGACTGCCGACACAGAGGTAGCCACAGCCGTGAACTACCGCACTGTACACTGGTTGATAAAGAGATAGTAGTATACTCGTAACAACTAGTATGACACTATGACGACGGTATAAAGAATGAAAAAAAAACCACGGTTAGGTGGTATATATTATAATAATAATACAATTATGGATGGACGGACTGCCTGCCGACTGCCGACACAGAGGTAGCCACAGCCGTGAACTACCGCACTGTACACTGGTTGATAAAGAGATAGTAGTATACTCGTAACAACTAGTATGACACTATGACGACGGTATAAAGAATGAAAAAAAAACCACGGTTAGGTGGTATATATTATAATAATAATACAATTATGGATGGACGGACTGCCTGCCGACTGCCGACACAGAGGTAGCCACAGCCGTGAACTACCGCACTGTACACTGGTTGATAAAGAGATAGTAGTATACTCGTAACAACTAGTATGACACTATGACGGTATAAAGAATGAAAAAAAAACCACGGTTAGGTGGTATATATTATAATAATAATACAATTATGGATGGACGGACTGCCTGCCGACTGCCGACACAGAGGTAGCCACAGCCGTGAACTACCGCACTGTACACTGGTTGATAAAGAGATAGTAGTATACTCGTAACAATTAGGATGACACTATGACGGTATAAAGAATGAAAAAAAAACCACGGTTAGGTGGTAGGTATATAATAATAAATAATACAATTCTGGTCGGACGGACTGCCTGCCGTGTGCCGACACAGAGGTAGCCACAGCCGTGAACTACCGCACTGTACACTGGTTGATAAAGAGATAGTAGTATACTCGTAACAATTAGGATGACACTATGACGGTATAAAGAATGAAAAAAAAACCACGGTTAGGTGGTAGGTATATAATAATAAATAATACAATTCTGGTCGGACGGACTGCCTGCCGTGTGCCGACACAGAGGTAGCCACAGCCGTGAACTACCGCACTGTACACTGGTTGATAAAGAGATAGTAGTATACTCGTAACAATTAGGATGACACTATGACGGTATAAAGAATGAAAAAAAAACCACGGTTAGGTGGTAGGTATATAATAATAAATAATACAATTCTGGTCGGACGGACTGCCTGCCGTGTGCCGACACAGAGGTAGCCACAGCCGTGAACTACCGCACTGTACACTGGTTGATAAAGAGATAGTAGTATACTCGTAACAATTAGGATGACACTATGACGGTATAAAGAATGAAAAAAAAACCACGGTTAGGTGGTAGGTATATAATAATAAATAATACAATTCTGGTCGGACGGACTGCCTGCCGTGTGCCGACACAGAGGTAGCCACAGCCGTGAACTACCGCACTGTACACTGGTTGATAAAGAGATAGTAGTATACTCGTAACAATTAGGATGACACTATGACGGTATAAAGAATGAAAAAAAAACCACGGTTAGGTGGTAGGTATATAATAATAAATAATACAATTCTGGTCGGACGGACTGCCTGCCGTGTGCCGACACAGAGGTAGCCACAGCCGTGAACTACCGCACTGTACTGTGTCTGCTGCTAATATAGACTGGTTGATATTTAAAGAGATATTAGTAGTATACAACAATACTATACTGGTGGTCAGGCACTGGTCACCACTCCTGCAGCAAAAGTGTGCACTGTTAATTAATATAATTGTACTCCTGGCTCCTGCTAACAACCTGCAGTGCTCCCCAGTCTCCCCCACAATTAATTATAAGCTTTTAATTTATACATTGATGACTGTGCAGCACACTGGGCTGAGCTGAGTGCACACAGACTGAGTCACACTGTGTGACTGACTGTGCTGTGTATCGTTTTTTTTTTCAGGCAGAGAACGGATATAGCAGAGAGAAGTGAACGGATATATTATATTAAATAAAAGTTAACTAGCTGCTGCACTGGTCACTGACTGTGGTAAACTAACTCTGTCTGCGACTCTGCACAATCTCTCTCTATCTAATCTATCTATCTCTATTCTAATGGAGAGGACGCCAGACACGTCCTCTCCCTATCAATCTCAATGCACGAGTGAAAATGGCGGCGACGCGCGGCTCCTTATATAGAATCCGAGTCTCGCGATAGAATCCGAGCCTCGCGAGAATCCGACAGCGTCATGATGACGTTCGGGCGCTCGGGTTAACCGAGCAAGGCGGGAAGATCCGAGTCGCTCGGACCCGTGGAAAAAAAAGTGAAGTTCGTGCGGGTTCGGATTCAAAGAAACCGAACCCGCTCATCTCTAGCACAGACACTGTCCCTGGTTTTAGGAGGTTCCTGACTAGTTCGGATAACTCCCTGGCTTTCTCCTCTGGAAGAAATACCTTTTTCTGAACAGTGTCCAGAATCATCCCTAGTTACAGCAGACGTGTCATCAGGATCAGTTGGGATTTTGGAAAATTCAGAATCCACCCGTGCTGTTGGAGCACTACTTGAGTTAGTGCTACTCCGACCTCCAGCTGTTCTCTGGATCTTGCCCTTATCAGGAGATCGTCCAAGTAAGGGATAATTAATACGCCTTCTCTTCGAAGAAGGATCATCATTTCGGCCATCACCTTGGTAAAGACCCTGGGTGCCGTGGACAATCCAAACGGCAGCGTTTGAAACTGATAATGACAGTTTTGTACCACGAACCTGAGGTATCCTTGGTGTGAAGGGCAAATTGGGACAAGAAGGTAAGCATCCTTGATGTCCAAGGACACCATAAAATACCCTTCTTCCAGATTCGCTATCACTGCTCTGAGTGACTCCATCTTGAACTTGAATTTTTGTATGTACAGGTTCAGAGATTTCAGATTTAAAATAGGTCTTACCGAGCCGTCCGGCTTCGGTACCACAAATAGCGTGGAGTAATACCCCTTTCCCTGTTGTAGAAGGGGTACCTTGACTATCACCTGCTGAGAATACAGCTTGTGAATGGCTTCCAAAACCGTAGCCCTGTCGGAGGGAGACGTTGGCAAAGCAGACTTTAGGAACCGGCGAGGGGGAGACTTCTCGAATTCCAACCTGTAACCCTGAGATATTACCTGCAGGATCCAGGGGTCCACCTGCGAGTGAGCCCACTGTGCGCTGAAATTCTTGAGGCGACCCCCCACCGCCCCTGAGTCCGCTTGTAAGGTCCCAGCGTCATGCTGAGGCCTTTGCAGAAGCCGGGGAGGACTTCTGCTCCTGGGAAGGGGCTGCTTGGTGCAGTCTCTTACCCTTTCCTTTGCCTCGGGGCAAATATGAATGTCCTTTTGCTCGCTTGTTCTTATAGGAACGAAAGGGCTGCGGCTGAAAAGACTGCGTCTTTTTCTGTTGGGAGGGGACTTGAGGTAAAAAGGTGGACTTCCCGGCTGTTGCCGTGGCTACCAAATCCGATAGACCGACCCCAAATAATTCCTCCCCTTTATACGGCAATACTTCCATATGCCGTTTGGAATCCGCATCGCCTGACCACTGTCGTGTCCATAGACTTCTTCTGGCAGATATGGACATCGCACTTACTCTTGATGCCAGAGTGCAGATATCTCTCTGTGTATCTCGCATATAAAGGAATGCATCCTTTAATTGTTCTATAGTCAATAAAATACTGTCCCTATCCAGGGTATCAATATTTTCAGTCAGGGAATCCGACCAAGCCACCCCAGCACTGCACATCCAGGCTGAGGCGATTGCTGGTCGCAGTATAACACCAGTATGTGTGTATATACTTTTTAGAGTATTTTCCAGCCTCCTATCAGCTGGATCCTTGAGGGCGGCCGTATCAGGAGACGGTAACGCCACTTGTTTGGATAAACGTGTGAGCGCCTTGTCCACCCTAGGGGGTGTTTCCCAGCGCGCCCTAACCTCTGGCGGGAAAGGGTATAATGCCAATAACTTCTTTGAAATTAGCAGTTTTTTATCAGGGGTAACCCACGCTTCATCACACACGTCATTCAATTCCTCTGATTCAGGAAAAACTACAGGTAGTTTTTTCAGACCCCACATAATACCCCTTTTTGTGGTACTTGCAGTATCAGAGATATGCAAAGCCTCCTTCATTGCCGTGATCATATAACGTGTGGCCCTACTGGAAAATACGTTCGTTTCTTCACCGTCGACACTAGATTCGGTGTCCGTGTCTGTGTCGACCGACTGAGGCAAAGGGCGTTTTACAGCCCCTGACGGTGTTTGAGACGCCTGTACAGGTACTAATTGGTTTGTCGGCCGTCTCATGTCGTCAACCGACTTTTGCAGCGTGCTGACATTATCACGTAATTCCATAAACAAAGCCATCCATTCCGGTGTCGACTCCCTAGGGGGTGACATCACCATTACCGGCAATTGCTCCGCCTCCACACCAACATCGTCCTCATACATGTCGACACACACGTACCGACACACAGCAGACACACAGGGAATGCTCTGATAGAAGACAGGACCCCACTAGCCCTATGGGGAGACAGAGGGAGAGTTTGCCAGCACACACCAAAGCGCTATAATTATATAGGAACAACCTTATATAAGTGTTGTTTCCTTATAGCTGCTTAAATATATATAATATCGCCAAAAAATGCCCCCCCTCTCTGTTTTTTACCCTGTTTCTGTAGTGCAGTGCAGGGGAGAGCCTGGGAGCCTTCCTAGCAGCGGAGCTGTGTAGGAAAAATAAGAATTTACTTACCGATAATTCTATTTCTCGGAGTCCGTAGTGGATGCTGGGGTTCCTGAAAGGACCATGGGGAATAGCGGCTCCGCAGGAGACAGGGCACAAAAGTTAAGCTTTAGGATCAGGTGGTGTGCACTGGCTCCTCCCCCTATGACCCTCCTCCAAGCCTCAGTTAGGATACTGTGCCCGGACGAGCGTACATAATAAGGAAGGATTTTGAATCCCGGGTAAGACTCATACCAGCCACACCAATCACACTGTACAACCTGTGATCTGAACCCAGTTAACAGTATGAGAATAGAGGAGCCTCTGAAAGATGGCTCACTACAACAATAACCCGATTTAGTTAACAATAACTATGTACAAGTATTGCAGATAATCCGCACTTGGGATGGGCGCCCAGCATCCACTACGGACTCCGAGAAATAGAATTATCGGTAAGTAAATTCTTATTTTCTCTATCGTCCTAGTGGATGCTGGGGTTCCTGAAAGGACCATGGGGATTATACCAAAGCTCCCAAACGGGCGGGAGAGTGCGGATGACTCTGCAGCACCGAATGAGAGAACTCCAGGTCCTCCTTAGCCAGGGTATCAAATTTGTAGGATTTTACAAACGTGTTCTCCCCCGACCACGTAGCCGCTCGGCAAAGTTGTAAAGCCGAGACCCCTCGGGCAGCCACCCAAGATGAGCCCACCTTCCTTGTGGAATGGGCATTTACATATTTTTGGCTGTGGCAAGCCTGCCACAGAATGTGCAAGCTGAATTGTACTACAAATCCAACGAGCAATAGTCTGCTTAGAAGCAGGGGCACCCAGCTTGTTGTGTGCATACAGGATAAAACAGCAAGTCAGATTTCCTGACTCCAGCCGACCTGGAAAACTATATTTTCAGGGCCCTGACAACATCCAGCAACCTGGAGTCCTCCAAGTCCCTAGTAGCCGCAGGTACCACAATAAGCTGGTTCAGGTAAAACGCTGACACCACCCTAGGGATAAACTGGGGACGAGTCCGCAGCTTTGCTCTGTCCGAATGGACAATCAGATATGGCTTTGTGAGACAAAGCCGCCAACTTTGACACTCGCCTGGCCGAGGCCAGGACCAACCGCATGTTCACTTTCCATGTGAGATATATCAAATCCACAGATTTGAGTGGTTTAAACCAATGTGATTTTTGGAATCCCCAAAACTACGTTGAGATCCCCCAGTGCCACTGGAGACATCAAAGGGGTTGTATATGCAGTACTCCCTTGACAAACTTCTGGACTTCAGGAACTGAAGCCAATTCTTTCTGGAAGAAAATCGACAGGCCGAAATTTGAACCTTAATGGACCCCAATTTGAGGCCCATAGACACTCCTGTTTGCAGGAAATATAGGAATTAACCTAGTTGAAATTCTTCCGTGGAGCCTTCCTGGCCTCACACCATGGAACATATTTTCACCTAAACTGTGATAATGTTGTGCGGTCACCTCCTTCCTGGCTCTGACCAGGGTAGGGATGACCTCTTCCGGAATGCCTTTTTACCTTAGGATCCGGCGTTCACCCGCCCCTGCGTCAACGCAGCTGCGGTAAGTCTTGGAACAGACATGATTCTTGCTGAATCAAGACCCTTCTTATCTCTTGAAGTTCCGGTTACCAAGTCCTTCTTGGCCAAACCGGAGCCACGAGTATAATTCTTACTCCTCTCCTTCCTATAATTCTCAATACCCTGGGTATGAGAGGCAGAGGAGGGAACACATACCCGACTGGTACACCCACGGTGTTACCAGAGCGACCCAGCTATTGCCTGAGGGTCTCTTGACCTGGCGCTTCAGGTGGGACGCCATCTTATGACCACCTTTGGTCTTTCCCACGGTTTACAATCATGTGGAAACTTCCAGATGAAGTTCCCACTTTTCCGAGTGGAATTCATTCCTGCTGAGGAAATTCAGTTTTCCACTCCCGGAATGAACACTGCTGACAGTGTTATCACATGATTTTTTGCTCAGCGAAAAGTTCTTGCTGTCATTGCCCTCCTGCTTCTTGTGCCGCCCCGTCTGTTTACGTGGGCGACTGCCATGATGATGTCCGACCAGATCAGCACCGACTGACTTTGAAGCAGAGGTCTTCCTAGGCTCAGAGCATTGGAAATTGCTCTTAGCTCCAGTATATTCATATGGAGAAAAGTCTCCAGACTTGACCACATTCCTTGGAAATTTCTTCCCTGTGTGACTGCTTCCCAGCCTCTCAGGCTGGCATCCGTGGTCACCAGAACACAGTCCTGAATGCTGAATGTTCTGTCCTCTAGAAGATGAGCACTCTGCAGCCCCCACAGAAGAGACACCCTTGTCCTTGGAGACAGGATTATCTGCTGATGCATCTGAAGATGCGATCCGGACCATTCGTCCAGCAAATCCCCCTGAAAATTTTTTGCGTGAGATCTGCCGAATGGAATTGCTTCGTAAGAAGCCACCATTTTTCCCAGGACTCCTGTGCATTGATGCACTGATACTTGGCCTGGTTTTAGGAGGTTTCTGACTAGTTCGGATAGCTATATTAAAATATAGAAGCGCTTGTAATGTGTTAAAAAAATGCTCATACCTGAAAAAAAAACTGTTAGTATTATGTTTACAGCTCTTTTTGGATATTGTATGGAAGTATTTTGTTGTGTGTTTCTTTTGCTGAGGGTTCCGTATTTTCGATCCCGGTATTATAGTCCAGTGATTGACTGACCCTGGCTTTCCCTACCTTTTGTGAGTCACTGATCGCGGCTCACTATTGGCGTTCCGGCTCTGGTTCCCTCCAGCACTGAGTTGCGGTGTCCGTTGGTCTTCAGATCGGCGCTCGAAAATGACGTCAGATCCTGATTCAACTTCCGCTCCTCTCACTTCCGTCTCTCATCAACGCGTTTCGGGTCTTCCACCCTTCGTCATGGATTGAGATTAGAACACGGTGCTTGCTATTTATAGCTAAAAAACTTTATTACTTTACCATTAAAAACAGGAAGTGGTCATACCGGAACTTACTATTCCAGCGGCAACCACATGCACCTTCTGATCCTTATTTAATATTTGGTTATTTTCAATTAAAAAATAATATAGGTATGGCATTTCTTTAAATAATAGTCATGATAATAAAATAATTTATAAAAATATATTAGTATTTGATATTTTCTGAAAAAATTTGATAGCTCCCTGGCTTTCTCCTCCAGGAGAAACACCTTTTTCTGGACTATGCCCAGAATCATTCCTAGGAACAGCAGACGTATCGTCGGAAAAACGCTGCGATTTTTGGAATATTTAGAATCCACTCGTGCTGTCATAGAACTACTTTAGATAGTGCTATTCCGACCTCCAACTGTTCTCTGGACCTTTCCCTTTTCAGGATATCGTCCAAGTAAGGGATAATTAAGATGCCCTTTTCTTTGAAGAGAATCATCTTTTCGGCCATTACCTTGGTAAAGGCCCGGGGTGCCGTGGATAATTCAACGGCAGCGTCAGAAACTGATATTGACAGTTCTGTACCACGAACCATAGGTACCCTTGTTGAGAAGGGCAAATTTGGACATGGAGGTAATCCTTGATGTCCAAGGACACCATATAGTCCCCTTTTTTCCGGTTCGCTATCACTGTCTGAGTGACTCCATCTTGATTTGAACCTTTGTATGTAAGTGTTCAAAAATTTCAGATTTAGAATATGTCTCACCAAGCCGTCTGGCTTCAGTACCACAATATAGTGTGGAAGACTAATACCCTTTTCCTTGATTGTAGGAGGGGTACTTTGATTATCACCTGCTGGAAATACAGCTTGTGAATTTTTTCCCAATACTGCCTCCCTGTCGGAGGGAGCCTTTGGTAAAGCAGACTTCAGGAACCTGCGAGGAAAAGATGTCTCGAATCTCCAAACTGTACCCCTGGGATAATACTTTGTACGATCTAGGGGTCAACTTGCGAGTGATCCCACTGCACGCTGAGACTCTTGAGACGACCCCCCACCTCACCTGAGTTAGCTTGCACGGCCCCAGCGTCCTGCTGAGGACTTGGCAGACTCGTTGGAGGGCTTCTGTTCCTGGAAAGGGGCTGCCTTCTGCAGTCTACTTCCCTTTCCTCTATGTCTGGGCAGATATGACTGGCCTTTTGCCCGCATGCCCTTATGGGAACGGAAGGATTGAGGCTGAAAAGACAGTGTCTTTTTCTGCTGAGATGTGACTTGGGGTAAAAAGGTTGGATTTCCCAGCTGTTGCCGTGGCCCCCAGGTCCGATGGACCGACCCCAAGTACCTACTTTCCTTTATACGACCATACTTTCATGTGCCGTATGGGGTCTGCATCACCTGACCACTGTCGTGTCCATAACATCTTCTGGCAGATATGGACAACGCACTTATCTTGATGCCAGAGTGCAAATATCCCTCTGTGCATCTCGCATATATATATATATATATATATATAGACTGCATCCTATTAAATGCTCTATATCACTAAAATATTTTCAGTCAGGGAATCCGACCAAGCCAACCCAGCACTGCATTTCCAGGCTGAGGCGATCGCTGGTCGCAGTATAACCACCGTATGTGTGTATATACTTTTTAGGATATTACTCCAGCTTCATATCAGCTGGCTCCTTGAGGGCGGCCGTATGATAAGCGTGTGAGCGCCTTATCCACCCTAAGGGGTGTTTCCCAACGCGCCCTAACTTCTGGCGGGAAAAGGTATAACGCCAATATTTGCTATCGGGGTAAACCCACGCCTCATCACACACTTCATTTTATTTTATCTGATTCAGGAAAAACTACGGTAGTTTTTTCACTGCCACATAATACCCATCTTTGTGGTACTTGTAGTATCAGAAATATGTAACACCTCCTTCATTGCCCTTAACGTGTGGCCCTAATGAGGAATACGTTTGTTTATTCACCGTCGACACTGGATTCAGTGTCCGTGTCTGTGTCTGTGTCGACCGACTAAGGTAAACGGGCGTTTTAAACCCCTGACGGTGTTTTTGAGACGTCTGGACCGGTACTAATTGTTTGTCGGCCGTCTCATGTCGTCAACCGACCTTGCAGCGCGTTGACATTATCACGTAATTCCCTAAATAAGCCATCCATTCCGGTGTCGACTCCCTAGAGAGTGACATCACCATTACAGGCAATTGCTCCGCCTCCTCACCAACATCGTCCTCATACATGTCGACACACACGTACCGACACACAGCACACACACAGGGAATGCTCTGATAGAGGACAGGACCCACTAGCCCTTTGGAGAGACAGAGGGAGAGTTTGCCAGCACACACCAAAAACGCTATAATTATATAGGGACAACCTTATATAAGTGTTTTCCCTTATAGCATCTTTATATATATGTCTAACGCCAAATTAGTGCCCCCCCTCTCTGTTTTAACCCTGTTTCTGTAGTGCAGTGCAGGGGAGAGCCTGGGAGCCTTCCCTCCAGCCTTTCTGTGAGGGAAAATGGCGCTGTGTGCTGAGGAGATAGGCCCCGCCCCCTTTTCGGCGGGCTCGTCTCCCGCTCTTCAACGGATTCTGGCAGGGGTTAAATATCTCCATATAGCCCCCGGAGGCTATATGTGAGGTATTTTTTGCCAAATAACAGGTTTCCATTGCTGCCCAGGGCGCCCCCCCCCACCGCCCTGCACCCTCAGTGACTGCCGTGTGAAGTGTGCTGAGAGCAATGGC
The DNA here is from genome assembly GCF_028390025.1 of Pseudophryne corroboree. Classification (NCBI taxonomy): domain Eukaryota; kingdom Metazoa; phylum Chordata; class Amphibia; order Anura; family Myobatrachidae; genus Pseudophryne; species Pseudophryne corroboree. The sequence continues at coordinate 18,343 of NW_026968762.1, forward strand.
GCACAGCTGCAGTGCTGTGCGCTACCTTAAGAAGACTGAAGAGTCTTCTGCCGCCGATTTCTGGACCTCTTCTCTTTTCGGCATCTGCAAGGGGGCCGGCGGCGCGGCTCCGGTGACCCATCCAGGCTGTACCTGTGATCGTCCCTCTGGAGCTAATGTCCAGTAGCCTAAGAAGCCAATCCATCCTGCACGCAGGTGAGTTCACTTCTTCTCCCCTAAGTCCCTCGATGCAGTGATCCTGTTGCCAGCAGGACTCACTGTAAAATAAAAAACCTAAAACTAAACTTTTCTAAGCAGCTCTTTAGGAGAGCCACCTAGATTGCACCCTTCTCGGCCGGGCACAAAAACCTAACTGAGGCTTGGAGGAGGGTCATAGGGGGAGGAGCCAGTGCACACCACCTGATCCTAAAGCTTAACTTTTGTGCCCTGTCTCCTGCGGAGCCGCTATTCCCCATGGTCCTTTCAGGAACCCCAGCATCCACTAGGACGATAGAGAAATGGCGCTGTGTGCTGAGGAGATAGGCCCCGCCCCCTATTTCGGCGGGCTCTTCTCCCGGTTTTTCTGATACCTGGCAGGGGTGAAATACATCCATATAGCCTCAGGGACTATATGTGATGTATTCTTTTTAGCCAGAAAGGTAATCTCGTTGCTGCCCAGGGCGCCCCCCCCAGCGCCCTGCACCCTCAGTGACCGCTGGTGTGAAGTGTGCCTGAGCGCAATGGCGCACAGCTGCAGTGCTGTGCGCTACCTCATGAAGACTGAAAAGCCTTCAGCCGCCGGTTTCTGGACCTCTTCTTACTTCGGCATCTGCAAGGGGGTCGGCGGCGCGGCTCCGGTGACCCATCCAGGCTGTACCTGTGATCGTCCCTCTGGAGCTAGTGTCCAGTAGCCTAAGAAGCAAATCCATCCTGCACGCAGGTGAGTTCACTTCTTCTCCCCTAGGTCCCTCGTTGCAGTGAGCCTGTTGCCAGCAGGACTCACTGAAAATAAGAAACCTATCAAAACTTTTACTCTAAGCAGCTCTTTATGAGAGCCACCTAGATTGCACCCTGCTCGGACGGGCACAAAAACCTAACTGAGGCTTGGAGGAGGGTCATAGGGGGAGGAGCCAGTACACACCACCTAGTGGTCAAACTTTTAAATTTTGTGCCCTGTCTCCTGCGGAGCCGCTATTCCCCATGGTCCTGACGGAGTCCCAGCATCCACTAGGACGTCAGAGAAAGATAATTATACTCACCTGATCCAGGTTCCAGATTAAATCCACGTACTTGGCAAAACAACAAACCGAACACCCGGACCAGACGGACTGAAAGGGGTCCCATGTTTACACATGGGACCCCTTTCCACGAATGCAGACATCCGAATCTCGCGGGAATCCGACAGCGGGATGATGACGTTCGGGCGCGCTCGGGTTAGCCGAGCAAGGCGGGAAGGTTCGAACCTGCCTCGGACCCATGTAAAATGGGTGAAGTTCGGGGGGTCCGGATTCCGACGAACCGAACCCACTCATCACTAGTATGTACGTGTGTGTCAGGTGCCGTGCGCGTACGTACGTACGTACGTACGTACGTACGTACGTGTGTGTCAGGTGTCGTGCGTGTACGTGTGTGTGTGTGTGTCAGGTGGCGCGTACCTACATGTGTGTATGTCAGGTGCTGTGCATGTGTGTACGTACACGCGTGTATGTGTCAGGTGCCGCGCGTGTGTGTGTGTGTGCCAGGAGCCACGCGTGTACATGCGTGAGGGTGTCAGGAGCCGCGCGTATACGTACATACGTGTAGGTTTCAGGTGCCGCGCGTATACATACGTGTGTGTGTCAGGAGCCGAGCGTGTACGTACATGTGTGTGTGTCAGGAGCAACGCGCGTGTGTGTCAGGAGCCACACGTGTGCATACGTGTGTGTGTGTCAGGTGCCACACATGTACGTACGTGTGTGTGTGTGTCAGGTGCCGCGCGTGTACGTGTGTGTGTCAAGTGCCGCGTGTGTACGTACGTATGTGTGTGCCTGGAGCCGCGCGTGTACATACATGTGTGTGTGTGTCTCAGGTGCTGTACGTGTATGTGTGTGTCTCAGGTGCTGCACGTGTATATGTGTGTATTTCAGGTGCTGCATTTGTATGCGTCAGCTGCCACGTGGGTGTCAGGTGTTGAGCGTGTATGTGTTTGTGTCAGCTGTCGCATCTGTATGTGTGTGACTGTCAGGTGCTGCGCGTGTATGTGTGTGTCAGGTGCTGTTCATGTATGTGGGAGTGGCAGGTGCTGCATGTGTATATATGTGTGAGTGGCAGGTGCTGCGTGTGTATACGAGTGTGTGTGAGGTGCTGCGAGTGTATGTGTGTGTTAGGTGCTCTGAGTGTATATGATTGTGTGTCAGGTGCTGTGCGTGTGTGCGTTAAATGCCACATGTATATATGTGTGTCAGGTGCTGCGTGTGTGTGTGTGTGTGTGTGTGTGTGTGTGTCAGGTGCTGCATGTTTGTATGTGTGTGTGTGTGTGTGTGTGTGTGTGTCAGGTGCTGCATGTCTGTATGTGTGTGTGTGTGTGTGTGTCAGGCGCTGCATGTCTGTGTGTGTGTGTGTGTGTGTGTGTGTGTGTGTGTGTCAGGTGCTGCATGTCTGTATATGTGTGTGGGTGTGTCAGGTGATGCATGTCTGTGTGTGTGGGTGTGTCAGGTGATGCATGTGTGTGTGTGTGGGTGTGTCAGGTGCTGCATGTCTGTGTGTGTGTGTGGGTGTGTGTGTCTGTCAGGTGCTGCATGTGTGTGTCAGGTGCTGCATGTCTGCGTGTGTGTGTGTCAGGCGCTGTATGTCTGCGTGTGTGTGTCAGGCGCTGCATATCTGTGTCAGGTGCTGTGTGTGTGTGTGTGTGTGTGCGTGTCTGTCAGGTGCTGCGTGTCTGCGTGTGTGTCAGGTGCTGCGTGTCTGCGTGTGTGTCAGGCGCTGCGTGTCTGTCATGCGCTGCGTGTCTGCGTGTGTGTCAGGCGCTGCGTGTCTGCGTGTGTGTCAGGCGCTGCGTGTCTGCGTGTGTGTCAGGCGCTGCGTGTCTGCGTGTGTGTCAGGCGCTGCGTGTCTGTCAGGCGCTGCGTGTCTGCATGTGTGTCAGGCGCTGCGTGTGTGTCAGGCGCTGCGTGTGTGTCAGGCGCTGCGTGTCTGCGTGTGTGTCAGGCGCTGCGTGTCTGCGTGTGTGTCAGGCGCTGCGTGTCTGCGTGTGTGTCAGGCGCTGCGTGTCTGCGTGTGTGTCAGGCGCTGCGTGTGTGTCAGGCGCTGCGTGTCTGCGTGTGTGTCAGGCGCTGCGTGTCTGCGTGTGTGTCAGGCTCTGCGTGTGTGTCAGGCGCTGCGTGTGTGTCAGGCGCTGCGTGTGTGTCAGGCGCTGCGTGTCTGCGTGTGTGTCAGGCGCTGCGTGTCTGCGTGTGTGTCAGGCGCTGCGTGTCTGCGTGTTTGTGTGTCAGGTGCTGCGTGTGTGTGTCAGGTGCTGCGTGTGTGTGTGTCAGATGCTGCGTGTCTGCGTGTGTGTCAGGTGCTGCGTGTGAGTATGTCAGGTGCTGCGTGTGTCAGGAGCATGTGAGTGTCAGGTGCGTGTGTGTGTCAGGCGCTGCGTGTGTCAGGCGCTGCCTGTGCGTGTGCGTGTGTGTCAGGCGCTGCCTGTGCGTCAGGCGCTGCGTGTCTGTGTGTGTCAGGCGCTGCGTGTCTGTGTGTGTCAGGCGCCGCGTGTCTGTCTGTCAGGCGCCGCGTGTCTGTCTGTCAGGCGCCGCGTGTCTGTCTGTCAGGCGCCGCGTGTCTGTCTGTCAGGCGCCGCGTGTCTGTCTGTCAGGCGCCGCGTGTCTGTCTGTCAGGTGCCGCGTGTCTGTCTGTCAGGCGCCGCGTGTGCGTCAGGCGCCGCGTGTGAGTCAGGCGCCGCGTGTGAGTCAGGCGCCGCGTGTGCGTCAGGCGCCGCATGTCTATGTGCGTCAGGCGCCGCGTGTGAGTGTGTGCGTGTGTGTCAGGTCCGTGTGAGTGTCAGGTGCTGCGTCTGTGTGTGCGTGTGTCAGGTGCTGCGTGTGTGTCAGGTGCTGCGTGTGAGTGTGTGTGCGCGTGTGTCAGGTCCGTGTGAGTGTCAGGTGCTGTGTGTGTGTGTGTCAGGTGCTGTGTGTTTGCGTGTGTGTCAGGTGCTGTGTGTGTGTGTGTGTGTGTGTCAGGTGCTGTGTGTGTGCGTGTGTGTCAGGCGCTGCATATGCGTATGCGTGTCAGGCGTTGCATGTCTGTGTGTGTCAGGCGCTGCATGTCTGGGGGGGGTGGCCGGACACACAGCAGAGAGGGGGGTGGGGGTGGCTGGACACACAGCAGAGAGGGGAGGGTGACCGGACACACGGCAGGGAGGGGAGGGGGTAGGGGGTGGCCGAACACAGCGGGAAGAGGGGGGAGTTGCCGAACACACAGCAGGGGAGGGGAGGGGATGGTGGCCAGACAAACAGCAGGGGAGGGGAGGGGGAGGGGAGGGTAGGCCGGACACACAGCAGGTGAGGGGGGGGGTGGCTGGACACACAGCAGGGAGGGGGGGTAGGCAGGACACACAGCAGGGGAGGGGGGGTAGGCAGGACACACAGCAGGGGAGGGGAGGGTGGCCGGACAAACAGCAGGGAGGGGGGGGGGTAGGCCGGATACACAGCAGGGGAGGGGGGGTGGCTGGACACACAGCAGGTGAGGGGGGGGCTGGACACACAGCAGGTGAGGGGGGGGCTGGACACAAAGCAGGTGAGGGGGGGGGGGCTGGGCACACAGCAGGTGAGGGGGGGGCTGGGCACACAGCAGGTGAGGGGGGGGGGCTGGACACACAGCAGGTGAGGGGGGGGGCTGGACACACAGCAAGTGAGGGGGGGGCTGGACACACAGCAGGTGAGGGGGGGGGCTGGACACACAGCAGGTGAGGGGGGGGCTGGACACACAGCAGGTGAGGGGGGGGGCTGGACACGCAGCAGGGGAGGGGGGGGGGCTGGACACGCAGCAGGGGAGGGGGGGGTAGGCCGGACACAGCAGGGGAGGGGAGGGTGGCCAGACACACAGCAGGGGAGGGGAGGGTGGCCGGACAAACAGCAGGGGGGGGGGTAGGCCGGACACACAGCAGGGGAGGAGGGGGGGGCTGGACACACAGCAGGTGAGGGGGGGGCTGGACACACAGCAGGTGAGGGGGGGGGTAGGCCGGACACACAGCAGGGAGGGGGGGGGGTAGGCCGCCGGACACACAGCAGGGGAGGGGAGGGTGGCCGGACAAACAGCAGGGAGGGGGGGGTAGGCCGGACACACAGCAGGTGAGGGGGGGGCGTGGCTGGACACACAGAAGGTGAGGGGGGGTCTGGACACACAGCAGGGAGGGGGGGGGTAGGCCGGACAAACAGCAGGGAGGGAGGGGGGGTAGGCCGGACACAGCAGGGAGGGGGGGGGGCTGGACACACAGCAGGGGGGGGGTAGGCCGGACGCACAGCAGGTGAGGGGGGGGTGGCTGGACACACAGCAGGGAGGGGGGGGTAGGCCGGACACACAGCAGGTGAGGGGGGGGGCTGGACACACAGCAGGTGAGGGGGGGGGCGGACACACAGCAGGTGAGGGGGGCGGGTGGCTGGACACACAGCAGGGAGGGAAGGGGGTAGGGGGGTGGCCTTATTATAATAACCGTGTGGGGGAGGAGTCTGCGGCGGTGGGTGAATGAGATGTGGGGGCAGGCTGCTAAGGGTGCAGGGGAAGGGAGCTGGATGGATCTGAATGTGAGCCGCACGTAAGGGACCATACTGATCCTCCCCACCTCAGCCCGCTGGTGCTGCTGCTGCCTGACTTCTTCCGTGCAGCACAGCTGTCTTCTCCGGCTGCCGCTCCCGCACCCGCTTCAGGTGTGGGGGTACCATACCGCTCAGTAGGCAAGCGCTGTCAGTCAGGAGTCAGCGCTGCACCGGATGTCTCTTCTGGATGTCCTCTGACTTTCTCCTGCGGCGCAACTCCAGCTATTCCTCCCGCTGCGGCTCCCACTTCGGGTAAGGGGACCATATTGCTCAGTAGTGAGCACTTTTGGTAAGCCTGCGGCTGCTATGCCGCTACCCCTCTCCTCCACAGTCCTAATGGGTCGCTGCAGTCTGTAAGGGACCGCAGGTGCACACACCCAGGAACCGCTGGCTCTCCTCCCGCCGCCAGCAGCTACTTTTATAACCTCAGCCTGCACGAGACCCCTTCCCTCACTCACTCTCGCTCTCCTGGCGGCCACTGCGCAGCCGCAACAAATTGAAAAGCCCTATCTCTATAATGGGGCATATTTCTCTTAATTAAAAAAACCCTATAACTTTCTGAAAAACCACAACCCCAAAAGGCACTACACTGGGGCATACTCTATCTAGTAAAACAAACCCCAAGTCTTAATTCGTCCTCTATCCGGAGTTATGCCTTCCCAAAAAATATCTAATTCACTCTATAGGAAAACGGTGTCAAAAAGCCACAAAGGAAGTCACAGAAAAAAACTGACAGTTGGAACTTTAGGTTACTCCCAATTCCTCATTTTTTATTATTTTGCCCTGAAATTTGGCATGCAGCACCGGGTGACGATTCTACACGCCCATGCCAAATTTCAGCTCAGTACGTCCAATCAGTTTTGAGGTGTAGCCCCTCAAACACCATGCCCCCATCTCAGAAGTTCCCTATGGGAGAATTCCGTTTGTTCGATTCAGCCTTAATATAAGGGCACGACCGTGCCCTTATAATATCTATCTATCTATCTATCTATCTATCGTATGTGTGTGTATATATACATCTATACATACACGCTAACACCTGTACATACACTGATGTACCCACACCTTATATCCATACATACACGCCCTGACACCTGGACATACACCAACATTCCCACACCTGCATCTATACATACACACCGAATATAATACTGTATATCATTATCTGACTGTGCTGAGTGCTCACTGCTCACACAGCTTAATTGTGGGGGAGACTGGGGAGCAGTTATAGCAGGAGTACATATTTTAAGTACAGTGCACACTTTTGCTGCCAGAGTGCCACTGCCAGTGTGACTGACCAGTGACCACTGACCACCAGTATTGTGATTGTCTGCTGACCACCAGTATATTGTGATTGTCTGCCTGAAAAAGTTAAACACTCGTCGTGTGGTGTTTTTATAAACGCATTCTGCAGACAGTGTCCAGCAGGTCCGTCATTACATAATATATACCTGTCCGGCTGCAGTACTAGTGTGATATATATATATATATTTTAATTTTATCTCATTATCATCCAGTCTATATTAGCAGCAGACACAGTACGGTAGTCCACGGCTGTAGCTACCTCTGTGTCGGCAGTCGCTCGTCCATCCATAATTGTATACCACCTACCCGTGGTTTTTTTTTTTTCTATCTTCTTGATACTAGTAGCTTACTTTAGGAGTCTGCAGTGCTGAGTCTGACAGACAGTGTCCAGCAGGTCCGTCATTACATAATATATACCTGTCCGGCTGCAGTACTAGTGTGATATATAGTATATATATATTTTAATTTTATCTCATTATCATCCAGTCTATATTAGCAGCAGACACAGTACGGTAGTCCACGGCTGTAGCTACCTCTGTGTCGGCAGTCGCTCGTCCATCCATAATTGTATACCACCTACCCGTGGTTTTTTTTTTCTATCTTCTTGATACTAGTAGCTTACTTTAGGAGTCTGCAGTGCTGACAGACAGTGTCCAGCAGGTCCGTCATTACATAATATATACCTGTCCGGCTGCAGTACTAGTGTGATATATATATATATATTTTAATTTTATCTCATTATCATCCAGTCTATATTAGCAGCAGACACAGTACGGTAGTCCACGGCTGTAGCTACCTCTGTGTCGGCAGTCGCTCGTCCATCCATAATTGTATACCACCTACCCGTGGGTTTTTTTTTCTATCTTCTTGATACTAGTAGCTTACTTTAGGAGTCTGCAGTGCTGACAGACAGTGTCCAGCAGGTCCGTCATTACATAATATATACCTGTCCGGCTGCAGTACTAGTGTGATATATATATATATTTTAATTTTATCTCATTATCATCCAGTCTATATTAGCAGCAGACACAGTACGGTAGTCCACGGCTGTAGTTACCTCTGTGTCGGCAGTCGCTCGTCCATCCATAATTGTATACCACCTACCCGTGGTTTTTTTTTTTTTTCTATCTTCTTGATACTAGTAGCTTACTTTAGGAGTCTGCAGTGCTGACAGACAGTGTCCAGCAGGTCCGTCATTACATAATATATACCTGTCCGGCTGCAGTACTAGTGTGATATATATATATATATATATTTTAATTTTATCTCATTATCATCCAGTCTATATTAGCAGCAGACACAGTACGGTAGTCCACGGCTGTAGCTACCTCTGTGTCGGCAGTCGCTCGTCATCCATAAGTATACTAGTATCCATCCATCTCCATTGTTTACCTGAGGTGCCTTTTAGTTGTGCCTATTAAAATATGGAGAACAAAAATGTTGAGGTTCCAAAAATAGGGAAAGATCAAGATCGACTTCCACCTCGTGCTGAAGCTGCTGCCACTAGTCATGGCCGAGACGATGAAATGCCAGCAACGTTGTCTGCCAAGGCCGATGCCCAATGTCATAGTACAGAGCATGTAAAATCCAAAACACCAAATATCAGTAAAAAAAGGACTCAAAAATCTAAAATAAAATTGTCGGAGGAGAAGCGTAAACTTGCCAATATGCCATTTACCACACGGAGTGGCAAGGAACGGCTGAGGCCCTGGCCTATGTTCATGGCTAGTGGTTCAGCTTCACATGAGGATGGAAGCACTCAGCCTCTCGCTAGAAAAATGAAAAGACTCAAGCTGGCAAAAGCACAGCAAAGAACTGTGCGTTCTTCGAAATCCCAAATCCACAAGGAGAGTCCAATTGTGTCGGTTGCGATGCCTGACCTTCCCAACACTGGACGTGAAGAGCATGCGCCTTCCACCATTTGCACGCCCCCTGCAAGTGCTGGAAGGAGCACCCGCAGTCCAGTTCCTGATAGTCAGATTGAAGATGTCAGTGTTGAAGTACACCAGGATGAGGAGGATATGGGTGTTGCTGGCGCTGGGGAGGAAATTGACCAGGAGGATTCTGATGGTGAGGTGGTTTGTTTAAGTCAGGCACCCGGGGAGACACCTGTTGTCCGTGGGAGGAATATGGCCATTGACATGCCTGGTGAAAATACCAAAAAAATCAGCTCTTCGGTGTGGAAGTATTTCAACAGAAATGCGGACAACAGGTGTCAAGCCGTGTGTTGCCTTTGTCAAGCTGTAATAAGTAGGGGTAAGGACGTTAACCACCTCGGAACATCCTCCCTTATACGTCACCTGCAGCGCATTCATAATAAGTCAGTGACAAGTTCAAAAACTTTGGGCGACAGCGGAAGCAGTCCACTGACCAGTAAATCCCTTCCTCTTGTAACCAAGCTCACGCAAACCACCCCACCAACTCCCTCAGTGTCAATTTCCTCCTTCCCCAGGAATGCCAATAGTCCTGCAGGCCATGTCACTGGCAATTCTGACGAGTCCTCTCCTGCATGGGATTCCTCCGATGCATCCTTGCGTGTAACGCCTACTGCTGCTGGCGCTGCTGTTGTTGCTGCTGGGAGTCGATGGTCATCCCAGAGGGGAAGTCGTAAGCCCACTTTTACTACTTCCACCAAGCAATTGACTGTCCAACAGTCCTTTGCGAGGAAGACGAAATATCACAGCAGTCATCCTGTTGCAAAGCGGATAACTGAGGCCTTGACAACTATGTTGGTGTTAGACGTGCGTCCGGTATCCGCCGTTAGTTCACAGGGAACTAGACAATTTCTTGAGGTAGTGTGCCCCCGTTACCAAATACCATCTAGGTTCCACTTCTCTAGGCAGGCGATACCGAGAATGTACACGGACGTCAGAAAAAGACTCACCAGTGTCCTAAAAAATGCAGTTGTACCCAATGTCCACTTAACCACGGACATGTGGACAAGTGGAGCAGGGCAGGGTCAGGACTATATGACTGTGACAGCCCACTGGGTAGATGTATGGACTCCCGCCGCAAGAACAGCAGCGGCGGCACCAGTAGCAGCATCTCGCAAACGCCAACTCTTTCCTAGGCAGGCTACGCTTTGTATCACCGGTTTCCAGAATACGCACACAGCTGAAAACCTCTTACGGCAACTGAGGAAGATCATCGCGGAATGGCTTACCCCAATTGGACTCTCCTGTGGATTTGTGGCATCGGACAACGCCAGCAATATTGTGTGTGCATTAAATATGGGCAAATTCCAGCACGTCCCATGTTTTGCACATACCTTGAATTTGGTGGTGCAGAATTATTTAAAAAACGAGAGGGGCGTGCAAGAGATGCTGTCGGTGGCCAGAAGAATTGCGGGACACTTTCGGCGTACAGGCACCACGTACAGAAGACTGGAGCAACACCAAAAACGCCTGAACCTGCCCTGCCATCATCTGAAGCAAGAAGTGGTAACGAGGTGGAATTCAACCCTATATATGCTTCAGAGGTTGGAGGAGCAGCAAAAGGCCATTCAAGCCTATACAATTGAGCACGATATAGGAGGTGGAATGCACCTGTCTCAAGCGCAGTGGAGAATGATTTCAACGTTGTGCAAGGTTCTGCTGCCCTTTGAACTTGCCACACGTGAAGTCAGTTCGGACACTGCCAGCCTGAGTCAGGTCATTCCCCTCATCAGGCTTTTGCAGAAGAAGCTGGAGACATTGAAGGAGGAGCTAACACAGAGCGATTCCGCTAGGCATGTGGGACTTGTGGATGGAGCCCTTAATTCGCTTAACAAGGATTCACGGGTGGTCAATCCGTTGAAATCAGAGCACTACATTTTGGCCACCGTGCTCGATCCTAGATTTAAAACCTACCTTGGATCTCTCTTTCCGGCACACACAAGTCTGCTGGGGTTCAAAGACCTGCTGGTGAGAAAATTGTCAAGTCAAGCGGAACGCGACCTGTCAACATCTCCTCCTTCACATTCTCCCGCAACTGGGGGTGCGAGGAAAAGGCTCAGAATTCCGAGCCCACCCGCTGGCGGTGATGCAGGGCAGTCTGGAGCGACTGCTGATGCTGACATCTGGTCCGGACTGAAGGACCTGACAACGATTACGGAGTCGGACATGTCGTCTACTGGCACTGCATATGATTCTCTCCCCATTGAAAGAATGGTGGAGGATTATATGAGTGACCGCATCCAAGTAGGCACGTCAGACAGTCCGTACTTATACTGGCAGGAAAAAGAGGCAATTTGGAGGCCCTTGCACAAACTGGCTTTATTCTACCTAAGTTGCCCTCCCACAAGTGTGTACTCCGAAAGAGTGTTTAGTGCCGCCGCTCACCTTGTCAGCAATCGGCGTACGAGGTTACTTCCAGAAAATGTGGAGAAGATGATGTTCATAAAATGAATTATAATCAATTCCTCCGTGGAGACATTGACCAGCAGCAATTGCCTCCACAAAGTACACAGGGAGCTGAGATGGTGGATTCCAGTGGGGACGAATTGATAATCTGTGAGGAGGGGGATGTACACGGTGATATATCGGAGGATGATGATGAGGTGGACATCTTGCCTCTGTAGAGCCAGTTTGTGCAAGGAGAGATTAATTGCTTCTTTTTTGGTGGGGGTCCAAACCAACCCGTCATTTCAGTCACAGTCGTGTGGCAGACCCTGTCACTGAAATGATGGGTTGGTTAAAGTGTGCATGTCCTGTTTATACAACATAAGGGTAAGTGGGAGGGCCCAAGGACAATTCCATCTTGCACCTCTTTTTTCTTTCATTTTTCTTTGCGTCATGTGCTGTTTGGGGAGTATTTTTTTGAAGGGCCATCCTGCGTGACACTGCAGTGCCACTCCTAGATGGGCCAGGTGTTTGTGTCGGCCACTAGGGTCGCTTATCTTACTCACACAGCTACCTCATTGCGCCTCTTTTTTTCTTTGCGTCATGTGCTGTTTGGGGAGTGAAAGAGAGATCCAAGGTAGGTTTTAAATCTAGGATCGAGCACGGTGGCCAAAATGTAGTGCTCTGATTTCAACGGATTGACCACCCGTGAATCCTTGTTAAGCGAATTAAGGGCTCCATCCACAAGTCCCACATGCCTAGCGGAATCGCTCTGTGTTAGCTCCTCCTTCAATGTCTCCAGCTTCTTCTGCAAAAGCCTGATGAGGGGAATGACCTGACTCAGGCTGGCAGTGTCCGAACTGACTTCACGTGTGGCAAGTTCAAAGGGCAGCAGAACCTTGCACAACGTTGAAATCATTCTCCACTGCGCTTGAGACAGGTGCATTCCACCTCCTATATCGTGCTCAATTGTATAGGCTTGAATGGCCTTTTGCTGCTCCTCCAACCTCTGAAGCATATATAGGGTTGAATTCCACCTCGTTACCACTTCTTGCTTCAGATGATGGCAGGGCAGGTTCAGGCGTTTTTGGTGTTGCTCCAGTCTTCTGTACGTGGTGCCTGTACGCCGAAAGTGTCCCGCAATTCTTCTGGCCACCGACAGCATCTCTTGCACGCCCCTCTCGTTTTTTAAATAATTCTGCACCACCAAATTCAAGGTATGTGCAAAACATGGGACGTGCTGGAATTTGCCCATATTTAATGCACACACAATATTGCTGGCGTTGTCCGATGCCACAAATCCACAGGAGAGTCCAATTGGGGTAAGCCATTCCGCGATGATCTTCCTCAGTTGCCGTAAGAGGTTTTCAGCTGTGTGCGTATTCTGGAAACCGGTGATACAAAGCGTAGCCTGCCTAGGAAAGAGTTGGCGTTTGCGAGATGCTGCTACTGGTGCCGCCGCTGCTGTTCTTGCGGCGGGAGTCCATACATCTACCCAGTGGGCTGTCACAGTCATATAGTCCTGACCCTGCCCTGCTCCACTTGTCCACATGTCCGTGGTTAAGTGGACATTGGGTACAACTGCATTTTTTAGGACACTGGTGAGTCTTTTTCTGACGTCCGTGTACATTCTCGGTATCGCCTGCCTAGAGAAGTGGAACCTAGATGGTATTTGGTAACGGGGGCACACTACCTCAAGAAATTGTCTAGTTCCCTGTGAACTAACGGCGGATACCGGACGCACGTCTAACACCAACATAGTTGTCAAGGCCTCAGTTATCCGCTTTGCAACAGGATGACTGCTGTGATATTTCGTCTTCCTCGCAAAGGACTGTTGGACAGTCAATTGCTTGGTGGAAGTAGTAAAAGTGGGCTTACGACTTCCCCTCTGGGATGACCATCGACTCCCAGCAGCAACAACAGCAGCGCCAGCAGCAGTAGGCGTTACACGCAAGGATGCATCGGAGGAATCCCATGCAGGAGAGGACTCGTCAGAATTGCCAGTGACATGGCCTGCAGGACTATTGGCATTCCTGGGGAAGGAGGAAATTGACACTGAGGGAGTTGGTGGGGTGGTTTGCGTGAGCTTGGTTACAAGAGGAAGGGATTTACTGGTCAGTGGACTGCTTCCGCTGTCGCCCAAAGTTTTTGAACTTGTCACTGACTTATTATGAATGCGCTGCAGGTGACGTATAAGGGAGGATGTTCCGAGGTGGTTAACGTCCTTACCCCTACTTATTACAGCTTGACAAAGGCAACACACGGCTTGACACCTGTTGTCCGCATTTCTGTTGAAATACTTCCACACCGAAGAGCTGATTTTTTTGGTATTTTCACCAGGCATGTCAATGGCCATATTCCTCCCACGGACAACAGGTGTCTCCCCGGGTGCCTGACTTAAACAAACCACCTCACCATCAGAATCCTCCTGGTCAATTTCCTCCCCAGCGCCAGCAACACCCATATCCTCCTCATCCTGGTGTACTTCAACACTGACATCTTCAATCTGACTATCAGGAACTGGACTGCGGGTGCTCCTTCCAGCACTTGCAGGGGGCGTGCAAATGGTGGAAGGCGCATGCTCTTCACGTCCAGTGTTGGGAAGGTCAGGCATCGCAACCGACACAATTGGACTCTCCTTGTGGATTTGGGATTTCGAAGAACGCACAGTTCTTTGCTGTGCTTTTGCCAGCTTGAGTCTTTTCATTTTTCTAGCGAGAGGCTGAGTGCTTCCATCCTCATGTGAAGCTGAACCACTAGCCATGAACATAGGCCAGGGCCTCAGCCGTTCCTTGCCACTCCGTGTGGTAAATGGCATATTGGCAAGTTTACGCTTCTCCTCCGACAATTTTATTTTAGATTTTTGAGTCCTTTTTTTACTGATATTTGGTGTTTTGGATTTTACATGCTCTGTACTATGACATTGGGCATCGGCCTTGGCAGACAACGTTGCTGGCATTTCATCGTCTCGGCCATGACTAGTGGCAGCAGCTTCAGCACGAGGTGGAAGTCGATCTTGATCTTTCCCTATTTTTGGAACCTCAACATTTTTGTTCTCCATATTTTAATAGGCACAACTAAAAGGCACCTCAGGTAAACAATGGAGATGGATGGATACTAGTATACTTATGGATGACGAGCGACTGCCGACACAGAGGTAGCTACAGCCGTGGACTACCGTACTGTGTCTGCTGCTAATATAGACTGGATGATAATGAGATAAAATTAAAATATATATATATATATATATCACACTAGTACTGCAGCCGGACAGGTATATATTATGTAATGACGGACCTGCTGGACACTGTCTGTCAGCACTGCAGACTCCTAAAGTAAGCTACTAGTATCAAGAAGATAGAAAAAAAAAAAAAAACACGGGTAGGTGGTATACAATTATGGATGGACGAGCGACTGCCGACACAGAGGTAACTACAGCCGTGGACTACCGTACTGTGTCTGCTGCTAATATAGACTGGATGATAATGAGATAAAATTAAAATATATATATATATCACACTAGTACTGCAGCCGGACAGGTATATATTATGTAATGACGGACCTGCTGGACACTGTCTGTCAGCACTGCAGACTCCTAAAGTAAGCTACTAGTATCAAGAAGATAGAAAAAAAAAACCACGGGTAGGTGGTATACAATTATGGATGGACGAGCGACTGCCGACACAGAGGTAGCTACAGCCGTGGACTACCGTACTGTGTCTGCTGCTAATATAGACTGGATGATAATGAGATAAAATTAAAATATATATATATATATCACACTAGTACTGCAGCCGGACAGGTATATATTATGTAATGACGGACCTGCTGGACACTGTCTGTCAGCACTGCAGACTCCTAAAGTAAGCTACTAGTATCAAGAAGATAGAAAAAAAAAACCACGGGTAGGTGGTATACAATTATGGATGGACGAGCGACTGCCGACACAGAGGTAGCTACAGCCGTGGACTACCGTACTGTGTCTGCTGCTAATATAGACTGGATGATAATGAGATAAAATTAAAATATATATATACTATATATCACACTAGTACTGCAGCCGGACAGGTATATATTATGTAATGACGGACCTGCTGGACACTGTCTGTCAGACTCAGCACTGCAGACTCCTAAAGTAAGCTACTAGTATCAAGAAGATAGAAAAAAAAAAAACCACGGGTAGGTGGTATACAATTATGGATGGACGAGCGACTGCCGACACAGAGGTAGCTACAGCCGTGGACTACCGTACTGTGTCTGCTGCTAATATAGACTGGATGATAATGAGATAAAATTAAAATATATATATATATATCACACTAGTACTGCAGCCGGACAGGTATATATTATGTAATGACGGACCTGCTGGACACTGTCTGCAGAATGCGTTTATAAAAACACCACACGACGAGTGTTTAACTTTTTCAGGCAGACAATCACAATATACTGGTGGTCAGCAGACAATCACAATACTGGTGGTCAGTGGTCACTGGTCAGTCACACTGGCAGTGGCACTCTGGCAGCAAAAGTGTGCACTGTACTTAAAATATGTACTCCTGCTATAACTGCTCCCCAGTCTCCCCCACAATTAAGCTGTGTGAGCAGTGAGCACTCAGCACAGTCAGATAATGATATACAGTATTATATTCGGTGTGTATGTATAGATGCAGGTGTGGGAATGTTGGTGTATGTCCAGGTGTCAGGGCGTGTATGTATGGATATAAGGTGTGGGTACATCAGTGTATGTCCAGGTGTTAGCGTGTATGTATAGATGTATATATACACACACATACGATAGATAGATAGATAGATAGATATTATAAGGGCACGGTCGTGCCCTTATATTAAGGCTGAATCGAACAAACGGAATTCTCCCATAGGGAACTTCTGAGATGGGGGCATGGTGTTTGAGGGGCTACACCTCAAAACTGATTGGACGTACTGAGCTGAAATTTGGCATGGGCGTGTAGAATCGTCACCCGGTGCTGCATGCCAAATTTCAGGGCAAAATAATAAAAAATGAGGAATTGGGAGTAACCTAAAGTTCCAACTGTCAGTTTTTTTCTGTGACTTCCTTTGTGGCTTTTTGACACCGTTTTCCTATAGAGTGAATTAGATATTTTTTGGGAAGGCATAACTCCGGATAGAGGACGAATTAAGACTTGGGGTTTGTTTTACTAGATAGAGTATGCCCCAGTGTAGTGCCTTTTGGGGTTGTGGTTTTTCAGAAAGTTATAGGGTTTTTTTAATTAAGAGAAATATGCCCCATTATAGAGATAGGGCTTTTCAATTTGTTGCGGCTGCGCAGTGGCCGCCAGGAGAGCGAGAGTGAGTGAGGGAAGGGGTCTCGTGCAGGCTGAGGTTATAAAAGTAGCTGCTGGCGGCGGGAGGAGAGCCAGCGGTTCCTGGGTGTGTGCACCTGCGGTCCCTTACAGACTGCAGCGACCCATTAGGACTGTGGAGGAGAGGGGTAGCGGCATAGCAGCCGCAGGCTTACCAAAAGTGCTCACTACTGAGCAATATGGTCCCCTTACCCGAAGTGGGAGCCGCAGCGGGAGGAATAGCTGGAGTTGCGCCGCAGGAGAAAGTCAGAGGACATCCAGAAGAGACATCCGGTGCAGCGCTGACTCCTGACTGACAGCGCTTGCCTACTGAGCGGTATGGTACCCCCACACCTGAAGCGGGTGCGGGAGCGGCAGCCGGAGAAGACAGCTGTGCTGCACGGAAGAAGTCAGGCAGCAGCAGCACCAGCGGGCTGAGGTGGGGAGGATCAGTATGGTCCCTTACGTGCGGCTCACATTCAGATCCATCCAGCTCCCTTCCCCTGCACCCTTAGCAGCCTGCCCCCACATCTCATTCACCCACCGCCGCAGACTCCTCCCCCACACGGTTATTATAATAAGGCCACCCCCCTACCCCCTTCCCTCCCTGCTGTGTGTCCAGCCACCCGCCCCCCTCACCTGCTGTGTGTCCGCCCCCCCCCTCACCTGCTGTGTGTCCAGCCCCCCCCCCTCACCTGCTGTGTGTCCGGCCTACCCCCCCCTCCCTGCTGTGTGTCCAGCCACCCCCCCCTCACCTGCTGTGTGTCCGGCCTACCCCCCCCCTGCTGTGTGTCCAGCCCCCCCCCCTCCCTGCTGTGTCCGGCCTACCCCCCCTCCCTCCCTGCTGTTTGTCCGGCCTACCCCCCCCCTCCCTGCTGTGTGTCCAGACCCCCCCTCACCTTCTGTGTGTCCAGCCACGCCCCCCCTCACCTGCTGTGTGTCCGGCCTACCCCCCCTCCCTGCTGTTTGTCCGGCCACCCTCCCCTCCCCTGCTGTGTGTCCGGCGGCCTACCCCCCCCCCCTCCCTGCTGTGTGTCCGGCCTACCCCCCCCCCTCACCTGCTGTGTGTCCAGCCCCCCCCTCACCTGCTGTGTGTCCAGACCCCCCTCCTCCCCTGCTGTGTGTCCGGCCTACCCCCCCCCTGCTGTTTGTCCGGCCACCCTCCCCTCCCCTGCTGTGTGTCTGGCCACCCTCCCCTCCCCTGCTGTGTCCGGCCTACCCCCCCCTCCCCTGCTGCGTGTCCAGCCCCCCCCCCTCCCCTGCTGCGTGTCCAGCCCCCCCCCTCACCTGCTGTGTGTCCAGCCCCCCCCTCACCTGCTGTGTGTCCAGCCCCCCCCCCTCACCTGCTGTGTGTCCAGCCCCCCCCCCTCACTTGCTGTGTGTCCAGCCCCCCCCCTCACCTGCTGTGTGTCCAGCCCCCCCCCCTCACCTGCTGTGTGCCCAGCCCCCCCCTCACCTGCTGTGTGCCCAGCCCCCCCCCCCCCCTCACCTGCTTTGTGTCCAGCCCCCCCCTCACCTGCTGTGTGTCCAGCCCCCCCCTCACCTGTTGTGTGTCCAGCCACCCCCCCTCCCCTGCTGTGTATCCGGCCTACCCCCCCCCCTCCCTGCTGTTTGTCCGGCCACCCTCCCCTCCCCTGCTGTGTGTCCTGCCTACCCCCCCTCCCCTGCTGTGTGTCCTGCCTACCCCCCCTCCCTGCTGTGTGTCCAGCCACCCCCCCCCCTCACCTGCTGTGTGTCCGGCCTACCCTCCCCTCCCCCTCCCCTCCCCTGCTGTTTGTCTGGCCACCATCCCCTCCCCTCCCCTGCTGTGTGTTCGGCAACTCCCCCCTCTTCCCGCTGTGTTCGGCCACCCCCTACCCCCTCCCCTCCCTGCCGTGTGTCCGGTCACCCTCCCCTCTCTGCTGTGTGTCCAGCCACCCCCACCCCCCTCTCTGCTGTGTGTCCGGCCACCCCCCCCAGACATGCAGCGCCTGACACACACAGACATGCAACGCCTGACACGCATACGCATATGCAGCGCCTGACACACACGCACACACACAGCACCTGACACACACACACACACACACACACAGCACCTGACACACACGCAAACGCACAGCACCTGACACACACACACACAGCACCTGACACTCACACGGACCTGACACACGCGCACACACACTCACACGCAGCACCTGACACACACGCAGCACCTGACACACGCACACACAGACGCAGCACCTGACACTCACACGGACCTGACACACACGCACACACTCACACGCGGCGCCTGACGCACATAGACATGCGGCGCCTGACGCACACGCGGCGCCTGACTCACACGCGGCGCCTGACTCACACGCGGCGCCTGACGCACACGCGGCGCCTGACAGACAGACACGCGGCACCTGACAGACAGACACGCGGCGCCTGACAGACAGACACGCGGCGCCTGACAGACAGACACGCGGCGCCTGACAGACAGACACGCGGCGCCTGACAGACAGACACGCGGCGCCTGACAGACAGACACGCGGCGCCTGACACACACAGACACGCAGCGCCTGACACACACAGACACGCAGCGCCTGACGCACAGGCAGCGCCTGACACACACGCACACGCACAGGCAGCGCCTGACACACGCAGCGCCTGACACACACACGCACCTGACACTCACATGCTCCTGACACACGCAGCACCTGACATACTCACACGCAGCACCTGACACACACGCAGACACGCAGCATCTGACACACACACACGCAGCACCTGACACACACACGCAGCACCTGACACACAAACACGCAGACACGCAGCGCCTGACACACACGCAGACACGCAGCGCCTGACACACACGCAGACACGCAGCGCCTGACACACACGCAGCGCCTGACACACACGCAGCGCCTGACACACACGCAGAGCCTGACACACACGCAGACACGCAGCGCCTGACACACACGCAGACACGCAGCGCCTGACACACACGCAGCGCCTGACACACACGCAGACACGCAGCGCCTGACACACACGCAGACACGCAGCGCCTGACACACACGCAGACACGCAGCGCCTGACACACACGCAGACACGCAGCGCCTGACACACACGCAGCGCCTGACACACACGCAGCGCCTGACACACACGCAGACACGCAGCGCCTGACAGACACGCAGCGCCTGACACACACGCAGACACGCAGCGCCTGACACACACGCAGACACGCAGCGCCTGACACACACGCAGACACGCAGCGCCTGACACACACGCAGACACGCAGCGCATGACAGACACGCAGCGCCTGACACACACGCAGACACGCAGCACCTGACACACACGCAGACACGCAGCACCTGACAGACACGCACACACACACACACACACACAGCACCTGACACAGATATGCAGCGCCTGACACACACACGCAGACATACAGCGCCTGACACACACACACGCAGACATGCAGCACCTGACACACACATGCAGCACCTGACAGACACACACACCCACACACACACACAGACATGCAGCACCTGACACACCCACACACACACACATGCATCACCTGACACACCCACACACACAGACATGCATCACCTGACACACCCACACACATATACAGACATGCAGCACCTGACACACACACACACACACACACACACAGACATGCAGCGCCTGACACACACACACACACACATACAGACATGCAGCACCTGACACACACACACACACACACACACACACATACAAACATGCAGCACCTGACACACACACACACACACACACACACACACACACACGCAGCACCTGACACACATATATACATGTGGCATTTAACGCACACACGCACAGCACCTGACACACAATCATATACACTCAGAGCACCTAACACACACATACACTCGCAGCACCTCACACACACTCGTATACACACGCAGCACCTGCCACTCACACATATATACACATGCAGCACCTGCCACTCCCACATACATGAACAGCACCTGACACACACATACACGCGCAGCACCTGACAGTCACACACATACAGATGCGACAGCTGACACAAACACATACACGCTCAACACCTGACACCCACGTGGCAGCTGACGCATACAAATGCAGCACCTGAAATACACACATATACACGTGCAGCACCTGAGACACACACATACACGTACAGCACCTGAGACACACACACACATGTATGTACACGCGCGGCTCCAGGCACACACATACGTACGTACACACGCGGCACTTGACACACACACGTACACGCGCGGCACCTGACACACACACACACGTACGTACATGTGTGGCACCTGACACACACACACGTATGCACACGTGTGGCTCCTGACACACACGCGCGTTGCTCCTGACACACACACATGTACGTACACGCTCGGCTCCTGACACACACACGTATGTATACGCGCGGCACCTGAAACCTACACGTATGTACGTATACGCGCGGCTCCTGACACCCTCACGCATGTACACGCGTGGCTCCTGGCACACACACACACACACACGTACACGCGCGGCACCTGACACATACACGCGTGTACGTACACACATGCACAGCACCTGACATACACACATGTAGGTACGCGCCACCTGACACACACACACACACGTACACGCACGACACCTGACACACACGTACGTACGTACGTACGTACGTACGTACGTACGTACGCGCACGGCACCTGACACACACGTACATACTAGTGATGAGTGGGTTCGGTTCGTCGGAATCCGGACCCCCCGAACTTCACCCATTTTACATGGGTCCGAGGCAGGTTCGAACCTTCCCGCCTTGCTCGGCTAACCCGAGCGCGCCCGAACGTCATCATCCCGCTGTCGGATTCCCGCGAGATTCGGATGTCTGCATTCGTGGAAAGGGGTCCCATGTGTAAACATGGGACCCCTTTCAGTCCGTCTGGTCCGGGTGTTCGGTTTGTTGTTTTGCCAAGTACGTGGATTTAATCTGGAACCTGGATCAGGTGAGTATAATTATCTTTCTCTGACGTCCTAGTGGATGCTGGGACTCCGTCAGGACCATGGGGAATAGCGGCTCCGCAGGAGACAGGGCACAAAATTTAAAAGTTTGACCACTAGGTGGTGTGTACTGGCTCCTCCCCCTATGACCCTCCTCCAAGCCTCAGTTAGGTTTTTGTGCCCGTCCGAGCAGGGTGCAATCTAGGTGGCTCTCATAAAGAGCTGCTTAGAGTAAAAGTTTTGATAGGTTTCTTATTTTCAGTGAGTCCTGCTGGCAACAGGCTCACTGCAACGAGGGACCTAGGGGAGAAGAAGTGAACTCACCTGCGTGCAGGATGGATTTGCTTCTTAGGCTACTGGACACTAGCTCCAGAGGGACGATCACAGGTACAGCCTGGATGGGTCACCGGAGCCGCGCCGCCGACCCCCTTGCAGATGCCGAAGTAAGAAGAGGTCCAGAAACCGGCGGCTGAAGGCTTTTCAGTCTTCATGAGGTAGCGCACAGCACTGCAGCTGTGCGCCATTGCGCTCAGGCACACTTCACACCAGCGGTCACTGAGGGTGCAGGGCGCTGGGGGGGGCGCCCTGGGCAGCAACGAGATTACCTTTCTGGCTAAAAAGAATACATCACATATAGTCCCTGAGGCTATATGGATGTATTTCACCCCTGCCAGGTATCAGAAAAACCGGGAGAAGAGCCCGCCGAAATAGGGGGCGGGGCCTATCTCCTCAGCACACAGCGCCATTTCTCTATCGTCCTAGTGGATGCTGGGGTTCCTGAAAGGACCATGGGGAATAGCGGCTCCGCAGGAGACAGGGCACAAAAGTTAAGCTTTAGGATCAGGTGGTGTGCACTGGCTCCTCCCCCTATGACCCTCCTCCAAGCCTCAGTTAGGTTTTTGTGCCCGGCCGAGAAGGGTGCAATCTAGGTGGCTCTCCTAAAGAGCTGCTTAGAAAAGTTTAGTTTTAGGTTTTTTATTTTACAGTGAGTCCTGCTGGCAACAGGATCACTGCATCGAGGGACTTAGGGGAGAAGAAGTGAACTCACCTGCGTGCAGGATGGATTGGCTTCTTAGGCTACTGGACATTAGCTCCAGAGGGACGATCACAGGTACAGCCTGGATGGGTCACCGGAGCCGCGCCGCCGGCCCCCTTGCAGATGCCGAAAAGAGAAGAGGTCCAGAAATCGGCGGCAGAAGACTCTTCAGTCTTCTTAAGGTAGCGCACAGCACTGCAGCTGTGCGCCATTGCTCTCAGCACACTTCACACGGCAGTCACTGAGGGTGCAGGGCGGTGGGGGGGGGCGCCCTGGGCAGCAATGGAAACCTGTTATTTGGCAAAAAATACCTCACATATAGCCTCCGGGGGCTATATGGAGATATTTAACCCCTGCCAGAATCCGTTGAAGAGCGGGAGACGAGCCCGCCGAAAAGGGGGCGGGGCCTATCTCCTCAGCACACAGCGCCATTTTCCCTCACAGAAAGGCTGGAGGGAAGGCTCCCAGGCTCTCCCCTGCACTGCACTACAGAAACAGGGTTAAAACAGAGAGGGGGGGCACTAATTTGGCGTTAGACATATATATAAAGATGCTATAAGGGAAAACACTTATATAAGGTTGTCCCTATATAATTATAGCGTTTTTGGTGTGTGCTGGCAAACTCTCCCTCTGTCTCTCCAAAGGGCTAGTGGGTCCTGTCCTCTATCAGAGCATTCCCTGTGTGTGTGCTGTGTGTCGGTACGTGTGTGTCGACATGTATGAGGACGATGTTGGTGAGGAGGCGGAGCAATTGCCTGTAATGGTGATGTCACTCTCTAGGGAGTCGACACCGGAATGGATGGCTTATTTAGGGAATTACGTGATAATGTCAACGCGCTGCAAGGTCGGTTGACGACATGAGACGGCCGACAAACAATTAGTACCGGTCCAGACGTCTCAAAAACACCGTCAGGGGTTTAAAACGCCCGTTTACCTTAGTCGGTCGACACAGACACAGACACGGACACTGAATCCAGTGTCGACGGTGAATAAACAAACGTATTCCTCATTAGGGCCACACGTTAAGGGCAATGAAGGAGGTGTTACATATTTCTGATACTACAAGTACCACAAAGATGGGTATTATGTGGCAGTGAAAAAACTACCGTAGTTTTTCCTGAATCAGATAAAATAAAATGAAGTGTGTGATGAGGCGTGGGTTTACCCCGATAGCAAATATTGGCGTTATACCTTTTCCCGCCAGAAGTTAGGGCGCGTTGGGAAACACCCCTTAGGGTGGATAAGGCGCTCACACGCTTATCATACGGCCGCCCTCAAGGAGCCAGCTGATATGAAGCTGGAGTAATATCCTAAAAAGTATATACACACATACGGTGGTTATACTGCGACCAGCGATCGCCTCAGCCTGGAAATGCAGTGCTGGGTTGGCTTGGTCGGATTCCCTGACTGAAAATATTTTAGTGATATAGAGCATTTAATAGGATGCAGTCTATATATATATATATATATATATGCGAGATGCACAGAGGGATATTTGCACTCTGGCATCAAGATAAGTGCGTTGTCCATATCTGCCAGAAGATGTTATGGACACGACAGTGGTCAGGTGATGCAGACCCCATACGGCACATGAAAGTATGGTCGTATAAAGGAAAGTAGGTACTTGGGGTCGGTCCATCGGACCTGGGGGCCACGGCAACAGCTGGGAAATCCAACCTTTTTACCCCAAGTCACATCTCAGCAGAAAAAGACACTGTCTTTTCAGCCTCAATCCTTCCGTTCCCATAAGGGCATGCGGGCAAAAGGCCAGTCATATCTGCCCAGACATAGAGGAAAGGGAAGTAGACTGCAGAAGGCAGCCCCTTTCCAGGAACAGAAGCCCTCCAACGAGTCTGCCAAGTCCTCAGCAGGACGCTGGGGCCGTGCAAGCTAACTCAGGTGAGGTGGGGGGTCGTCTCAAGAGTCTCAGCGTGCAGTGGGATCACTCGCAAGTTGACCCCTAGATCGTACAAAGTATTATCCCAGGGGTACAGTTTGGAGATTCGAGACATCTTTTCCTCGCAGGTTCCTGAAGTCTGCTTTACCAAAGGCTCCCTCCGACAGGGAGGCAGTATTGGGAAAAAATTCACAAGCTGTATTTCCAGCAGGTGATAATCAAAGTACCCCTCCTACAATCAAGGAAAAGGGTATTAGTCTTCCACACTATATTGTGGTACTGAAGCCAGACGGCTTGGTGAGACATATTCTAAATCTGA
The DNA here is from genome assembly GCF_028390025.1 of Pseudophryne corroboree. Lineage (NCBI taxonomy): Eukaryota > Metazoa > Chordata > Amphibia > Anura > Myobatrachidae > Pseudophryne > Pseudophryne corroboree. The sequence goes on from NW_026968762.1 coordinate 43,276, forward strand.
AATTTTTGAACACTTACATACAAAGGTTCAAATCAAGATGGAGTCACTCAGACAGTGATAGCGAACCGGAAAAAAGGGGACTATATGGTGTCCTTGGACATCAAGGATTACCTCCATGTCCAAATTTGCCCTTCTCAACAAGGGTACCTATGGTTCGTGGTACAGAACTGTCAATATCAGTTTCTGACGCTGCCGTTGAATTATCCACGGCACCCCGGGCCTTTACCAAGGTAATGGCCGAAAAGATGATTCTCTTCAAAGAAAAGGGCATCTTAATTATCCCTTACTTGGACGATATCCTGAAAAGGGAAAGGTCCAGAGAACAGTTGGAGGTCGGAATAGCACTATCTAAAGTAGTTCTATGACAGCACGAGTGGATTCTAAATATTCCAAAAATCGCAGCGTTTTTCCGACGATACGTCTGCTGTTCCTAGGAATGATTCTGGGCATAGTCCAGAAAAAGGTGTTTCTCCTGGAGGAGAAAGCCAGGGAGCTATCCGAACTAGTCAGAAACCTCCTAAAACCAGGCCAAGTATCAGTGCATCAATGCACAGGAGTCCTGGGAAAAATGGTGGCTTCTTACGAAGCAATTCCATTCGGCAGATCTCACGCAAAAAATTTTCAGGGGGATTTGCTGGACGAATGGTCCGGATCGCATCTTCAGATGCATCAGCAGATAATCCTGTCTCCAAGGACAAGGGTGTCTCTTCTGTGGGGGCTGCAGAGTGCTCATCTTCTAGAGGACAGAACATTCAGCATTCAGGACTGTGTTCTGGTGACCACGGATGCCAGCCTGAGAGGCTGGGAAGCAGTCACACAGGGAAGAAATTTCCAAGGAATGTGGTCAAGTCTGGAGACTTTTCTCCATATGAATATACTGGAGCTAAGAGCAATTTCCAATGCTCTGAGCCTAGGAAGACCTCTGCTTCAAAGTCAGTCGGTGCTGATCTGGTCGGACATCATCATGGCAGTCGCCCACGTAAACAGACGGGGCGGCACAAGAAGCAGGAGGGCAATGACAGCAAGAACTTTTCGCTGAGCAAAAAATCATGTGATAACACTGTCAGCAGTGTTCATTCCGGGAGTGGAAAACTGAATTTCCTCAGCAGGAATGAATTCCACTCGGAAAAGTGGGAACTTCATCTGGAAGTTTCCACATGATTGTAAACCGTGGGAAAGACCAAAGGTGGTCATAAGATGGCGTCCCACCTGAAGCGCCAGGTCAAGAGACCCTCAGGCAATAGCTGGGTCGCTCTGGTAACACCGTGGGTGTACCAGTCGGGTATGTGTTCCCTCCTCTGCCTCTCATACCCAGGGTATTGAGAATTATAGGAAGGAGAGGAGTAAGAATTATACTCGTGGCTCCGGTTTGGCCAAGAAGGACTTGGTAACCGGAACTTCAAGAGATAAGAAGGGTCTTGATTCAGCAAGAATCATGTCTGTTCCAAGACTTACCGCAGCTGCGTTGACGCAGGGGCGGGTGAACGCCGGATCCTAAGGTAAAAAGGCATTCCGGAAGAGGTCATCCCTACCCTGGTCAGAGCCAGGAAGGAGGTGACCGCACAACATTATCACAGTTTAGGTGAAAATATGTTCCATGGTGTGAGGCCAGGAAGGCTCCACGGAAGAATTTCAACTAGGTTAATTCCTATATTTCCTGCAAACAGGAGTGTCTATGGGCCTCAAATTGGGGTCCATTAAGGTTCAAATTTCGGCCTGTCGATTTTCTTCCAGAAAGAATTGGCTTCAGTTCCTGAAGTCCAGAAGTTTGTCAAGGGAGTACTGCATATACAACCCCTTTGATGTCTCCAGTGGCACTGGGGGATCTCAACGTAGTTTTGGGGATTCCAAAAATCACATTGGTTTAAACCACTCAAATCTGTGGATTTGATATATCTCACATGGAAAGTGAACATGCGGTTGGTCCTGGCCTCGGCCAGGCGAGTGTCAAAGTTGGCGGCTTTGTCTCACAAAGCCATATCTGATTGTCCATTCGGACAGAGCAAAGCTGCGGACTCGTCCCCAGTTTATCCCTAGGGTGGTGTCAGCGTTTTACCTGAACCAGCTTATTGTGGTACCTGCGGCTACTAGGGACTTGGAGGACTCCAGGTTGCTGGATGTTGTCAGGGCCCTGAAAATATAGTTTTCCAGGTCGGCTGGAGTCAGGAAATCTGACTTGCTGTTTTATCCTGTATGCACACAACAAGCTGGGTGCCCCTGCTTCTAAGCAGACTATTGCTCGTTGGATTTGTAGTACAATTCAGCTTGCACATTCTGTGGCAGGCTTGCCACAGCCAAAAATATGTAAATGCCCATTCCACAAGGAAGGTGGGCTCATCTTGGGTGGCTGCCCGAGGGGTCTCGGCTTTACAACTTTGCCGAGCGGCTACGTGGTCGGGGGAGAACACGTTTGTAAAATCCTACAAATTTGATACCCTGGCTAAGGAGGACCTGGAGTTCTCTCATTCGGTGCTGCAGAGTCATCCGCACTCTCCCGCCCGTTTGGGAGCTTTGGTATAATCCCCATGGTCCTTTCAGGAACCCCAGCATCCACTAGGACGATAGAGAAAATAAGAATTTACTTACCGATAATTCTATTTCTCGGAGTCCGTAGTGGATGCTGGGCGCCCATCCCAAGTGCGGATTATCTGCAATACTTGTACATAGTTATTGTTAACTAAATCGGGTTATTGTTGTAGTGAGCCATCTTTCAGAGGCTCCTCTGTTCTCATACTGTTAACTGGGTTCAGATCACAGGTTGTACAGTGTGATTGGTGTGGCTGGTATGAGTCTTACCCGGGATTCAAAATCCTTCCTTATTATGTACGCTCGTCCGGGCACAGTATCCTAACTGAGGCTTGGAGGAGGGTCATAGGGGGAGGAGCCAGTGCACACCACCTGATCCTAAAGCTTAACTTTTGTGCCCTGTCTCCTGCGGAGCCGCTATTCCCCATGGTCCTTTCAGGAACCCCAGCATCCACTACGGACTCCGAGAAATAGAATTATCGGTAAGTAAATTCTTATTTTTCCTACACAGCTCCGCTGCTAGGAAGGCTCCCAGGCTCTCCCCTGCACTGCACTACAGAAACAGGGTAAAAAACAGAGAGGGGGGGCATTTTTTGGCGATATTATATATATTTAAGCAGCTATAAGGAAACAACACTTATATAAGGTTGTTCCTATATAATTATAGCGCTTTGGTGTGTGCTGGCAAACTCTCCCTCTGTCTCCCCATAGGGCTAGTGGGGTCCTGTCTTCTATCAGAGCATTCCCTGTGTGTCTGCTGTGTGTCGGTACGTGTGTGTCGACATGTATGAGGACGATGTTGGTGTGGAGGCGGAGCAATTGCCGGTAATGGTGATGTCACCCCCTAGGGAGTCGACACCGGAATGGATGGCTTTGTTTATGGAATTACGTGATAATGTCAGCACGCTGCAAAAGTCGGTTGACGACATGAGACGGCCGACAAACCAATTAGTACCTGTACAGGCGTCTCAAACACCGTCAGGGGCTGTAAAACGCCCTTTGCCTCAGTCGGTCGACACAGACACGGACACCGAATCTAGTGTCGACGGTGAAGAAACGAACGTATTTTCCAGTAGGGCCACACGTTATATGATCACGGCAATGAAGGAGGCTTTGCATATCTCTGATACTGCAAGTACCACAAAAAGGGGTATTATGTGGGGTCTGAAAAAACTACCTGTAGTTTTTCCTGAATCAGAGGAATTGAATGACGTGTGTGATGAAGCGTGGGTTACCCCTGATAAAAAACTGCTAATTTCAAAGAAGTTATTGGCATTATACCCTTTCCCGCCAGAGGTTAGGGCGCGCTGGGAAACACCCCCTAGGGTGGACAAGGCGCTCACACGTTTATCCAAACAAGTGGCGTTACCGTCTCCTGATACGGCCGCCCTCAAGGATCCAGCTGATAGGAGGCTGGAAAATACTCTAAAAAGTATATACACACATACTGGTGTTATACTGCGACCAGCAATCGCCTCAGCCTGGATGTGCAGTGCTGGGGTGGCTTGGTCGGATTCCCTGACTGAAAATATTGATACCCTGGATAGGGACAGTATTTTATTGACTATAGAACAATTAAAGGATGCATTCCTTTATATGCGAGATACACAGAGAGATATCTGCACTCTGGCATCAAGAGTAAGTGCGATGTCCATATCTGCCAGAAGAAGTCTATGGACACGACAGTGGTCAGGCGATGCGGATTCCAAACGGCATATGGAAGTATTGCCGTATAAAGGGGAGGAATTATTTGGGGTCGGTCTATCGGATTTGGTAGCCACGGCAACAGCCGGGAAGTCCACCTTTTTACCTCAAGTCCCCTCCCAACAGAAAAAGACGCAGTCTTTTCAGCCGCAGCCCTTTCGTTCCTATAAGAACAAGCGAGCAAAAGGACATTCATATTTGCCCCGAGGCAAAGGAAAGGGTAAGAGACTGCACCAAGCAGCCCCTTCCCAGGAGCAGAAGTCCTCCCCGGCTTCTGCAAAGGCCTCAGCATGACGCTGGGACCTTACAAGCGGACTCAGGGGCGGTGGGGGGTCGCCTCAAGAATTTCAGCGCACAGTGGGCTCACTCGCAGGTGGACCCCTGGATCCTGCAGGTAATATCTCAGGGTTACAGGTTGGAATTCGAGAAGTCTCCCCCTCGCCGGTTCCTAAAGTCTGCTTTGCCAACGTCTCCCTCCGACAGGGCTACGGTTTTGGAAGCCATTCACAAGCTGTATTCTCAGCAGGTGATAGTCAAGGTACCCCTTCTACAACAGGGAAAGGGGTATTACTCCACGCTATTTGTGGTACCGAAGCCGGACGGCTCGGTAAGACCTATTTTAAATCTGAAATCTCTGAACCTGTACATACAAAAATTCAAGTTCAAGATGGAGTCACTCAGAGCAGTGATAGCGAATCTGGAAGAAGGGTATTTTATGGTGTCCTTGGACATCAAGGATGCTTACCTTCTTGTCCCAATTTGCCCTTCACACCAAGGATACCTCAGGTTCGTGGTACAAAACTGTCATTATCAGTTTCAAACGCTGCCGTTTGGATTGTCCACGGCACCCAGGGTCTTTACCAAGGTGATGGCCGAAATGATGATCCTTCTTCGAAGAGAAGGCGTATTAATTATCCCTTACTTGGACGATCTCCTGATAAGGGCAAGATCCAGAGAACAGCTGGAGGTCGGAGTAGCACTAACTCAAGTAGTGCTCCAACAGCACGGGTGGATTCTGAATTTTCCAAAATCCCAACTGATCCTGATGACACGTCTGCTGTAACTAGGGATGATTCTGGACACTGTTCAGAAAAAGGTATTTCTTCCAGAGGAGAAAGCCAGGGAGTTATCCGAACTAGTCAGGAACCTCCTAAAACCAGGGACAGTGTCTGTGCTAGAGATGAGCGGGTTCGGTTTCTTTGAATCCGAACCCGCACGAACTTCACTTTTTTTTCCACGGGTCCGAGCGACTCGGATCTTCCCGCCTTGCTCGGTTAACCCGAGCGCGCCCGAACGTCATCATGACGCTGTCGGATTCTCGCGAGGCTCGGATTCTATCGCGAGACTCGGATTCTATATAAGGAGCCGCGCGTCGCCGCCATTTTCACTCGTGCATTGAGATTGATAGGGAGAGGACGTGTCTGGCGTCCTCTCCATTAGAATAGAGATAGATAGATTAGATAGAGAGAGATTGTGCAGAGTCGCAGACAGAGTTAGTTTACCACAGTCAGTGACCAGTGCAGCAGCTAGTTAACTTTTATTTAATATAATATATCCGTTCACTTCTCTCTGCTATATCCGTTCTCTGCCTGAAAAAAAAAACGATACACAGCACAGTCAGTCACACAGTGTGACTCAGTCTGTGTGCACTCAGCTCAGCCCAGTGTGCTGCACAGTCATCAATGTATAAATTAAAAGCTTATAATTAATTGTGGGGGAGACTGGGGAGCACTGCAGGTTGTTAGCAGGAGCCAGGAGTACAATTATATTAATTAACAGTGCACACTTTTGCTGCAGGAGTGGTGACCAGTGCCTGACCACCAGTATAGTATTGTTGTATACTACTAATATCTCTTTAAATATCAACCAGTCTATATTAGCAGCAGACACAGTACAGTGCGGTAGTTCACGGCTGTGGCTACCTCTGTGTCGGCACACGGCAGGCAGTCCGTCCGACCAGAATTGTATTATTTATTATTATATACCTACCACCTAACCGTGGTTTTTTTTTCATTCTTTATACCGTCATAGTGTCATCCTAATTGTTACGAGTATACTACTATCTCTTTATCAACCAGTGTACAGTGCGGTAGTTCACGGCTGTGGCTACCTCTGTGTCGGCACACGGCAGGCAGTCCGTCCGACCAGAATTGTATTATTTATTATTATATACCTACCACCTAACCGTGGTTTTTTTTTCATTCTTTATACCGTCATAGTGTCATCCTAATTGTTACGAGTATACTACTATCTCTTTATCAACCAGTGTACAGTGCGGTAGTTCACGGCTGTGGCTACCTCTGTGTCGGCACACGGCAGGCAGTCCGTCCGACCAGAATTGTATTATTTATTATTATATACCTACCACCTAACCGTGGTTTTTTTTTCATTCTTTATACCGTCATAGTGTCATCCTAATTGTTACGAGTATACTACTATCTCTTTATCAACCAGTGTACAGTGCGGTAGTTCACGGCTGTGGCTACCTCTGTGTCGGCACACGGCAGGCAGTCCGTCCGACCAGAATTGTATTATTTATTATTATATACCTACCACCTAACCGTGGTTTTTTTTTTCATTCTTTATACCGTCATAGTGTCATCCTAATTGTTACGAGTATACTACTATCTCTTTATCAACCAGTGTACAGTGCGGTAGTTCACGGCTGTGGCTACCTCTGTGTCGGCACACGGCAGGCAGTCCGTCCGACCAGAATTGTATTATTTATTATTATATACCTACCACCTAACCGTGGTTTTTTTTTCATTCTTTATACCGTCATAGTGTCATCCTAATTGTTACGAGTATACTACTATCTCTTTATCAACCAGTGTACAGTGCGGTAGTTCACGGCTGTGGCTACCTCTGTGTCGGCAGTCGGCAGGCAGTCCGTCCATCCATAATTGTATTATTATTATAATATATACCACCTAACCGTGGTTTTTTTTTCATTCTTTATACCGTCATAGTGTCATACTAGTTGTTACGAGTATACTACTATCTCTTTATCAACCAGTGTACAGTGCGGTAGTTCACGGCTGTGGCTACCTCTGTGTCGGCAGTCGGCAGGCAGTCCGTCCATCCATAATTGTATTATTATTATAATATATACCACCTAACCGTGGTTTTTTTTTCATTCTTTATACCGTCGTCATAGTGTCATACTAGTTGTTACGAGTATACTACTATCTCTTTATCAACCAGTGTACAGTGCGGTAGTTCACGGCTGTGGCTACCTCTGTGTCGGCAGTCGGCAGGCAGTCCGTCCATCCATAATTGTATTATTATTATAATATATACCACCTAACCGTGGTTTTTTTTTCATTCTTTATACCGTCGTCATAGTGTCATACTAGTTGTTACGAGTATACTACTATCTCTTTATCAACCAGTGTACAGTGCGGTAGTTCACGGCTGTGGCTACCTCTGTGTCGGCAGTCGGCAGGCAGTCCGTCCATCCATAATTGTATTATTATTATAATATATACCACCTAACCGTGGTTTTTTTTTCATTCTTTATACCGTCGTCATAGTGTCATACTAGTTGTTACGAGTATACTACTATCTCTTTATCAACCAGTGTACAGTGCGGTAGTTCACGGCTGTGGCTACCTCTGTGTCGGCAGTCGGCAGGCAGTCCGTCCATCCATAATTGTATTATTATTATAATATATACCACCTAACCGTGGTTTTTTTTTCATTCTTTATACCGTCGTCATAGTGTCATACTAGTTGTTACGAGTATACTACTATCTCTTTATCAACCAGTGTACAGTGCGGTAGTTCACGGCTGTGGCTACCTCTGTGTCGGCAGTCGGCAGGCAGTCCGTCCATCCATAATTGTATTATTATTATAATATATACCACCTAACCGTGGTTTTTTTTTCATTCTTTATACCGTCGTCATAGTGTCATACTAGTTGTTACGAGTATACTACTATCTCTTTATCAACCAGTGTACAGTGCGGTAGTTCACGGCTGTGGCTACCTCTGTGTCGGCAGTCGGCAGGCAGTCCGTCCATCCATAATTGTATTATTATTATAATATATACCACCTAACCGTGGTTTTTTTTTCATTCTTTATACCGTCGTCATAGTGTCATACTAGTTGTTACGAGTATACTACTATCTCTTTATCAACCAGTGTACAGTGCGGTAGTTCACGGCTGTGGCTACCTCTGTGTCGGCAGTCGGCAGGCAGTCCGTCCATCCATAATTGTATTATTATTATAATATATACCACCTAACCGTGGTTTTTTTTTCATTCTTTATACCGTCGTCATAGTGTCATACTAGTTGTTACGAGTATACTACTATCTCTTTATCAACCAGTGTACAGTGCGGTAGTTCACGGCTGTGGCTACCTCTGTGTCGGCAGTCGGCAGGCAGTCCGTCCATCCATAATTGTATTATTATTATAATATATACCACCTAACCGTGGTTTTTTTATACCACCTAACCGTGGCAGTCCGTCCATAATTGTATACTAGTATCCAATCCATCCATCTCCATTGTTTACCTGAGGTGCCTTTTAGTTCTGCCTATAAAATATGGAGAACAAAAAAGTTGAGGTTCCAAAATTAGGGAAAGATCAAGATCCACTTCCACCTCGTGCTGATGCTGCTGCCACTAGTCATGGCCGAGACGATGAAATGCCAGCAACGTCGTCTGCCAAGGCCGATGCCCAATGTCATAGTACAGAGCATGTCAAATCCAAAACACCAAATATCAGAAAAAAAAGGACTCCAAAACCTAAAATAAAATTGTCGGAGGAGAAGCGTAAACTTGCCAATATGCCATTTACCACACGGAGTGGCAAGGAACGGCTGAGGCCCTGGCCTATGTTCATGGCTAGTGGTTCAGCTTCACATGAGGATGGAAGCACTCAGCCTCTCGCTAGAAAACTGAAAAGACTCAAGCTGGCAAAAGCACCGCAAAGAACTGTGCGTTCTTTGAAATCCCAAATCCACAAGGAGAGTCCAATTGTGTCGTTTGCGATGCCTGACCTTCCCAACACTGGACGTGAAGAGCATGCGCCTTCCACTATTTGCATGCCCCCTGCAAGTGCTGGAAGGAGCACCCGCAGTCCAGTTCCTGATAGTCAGATTGAAGATGTCAGTGTTGAAGTACACCAGGATGAGGAGGATATGGGTGTTGCTGGCGCTGGGGAGGAAATTGACCAGGAGGATTCTGATGGTGAGGTGGTTTGTTTAAGTCAGGCACCCGGGGAGACACCTGTTGTCCGTGGGAGGAATATGGCCGTTGACATGCCAGGTGAAAATACCAAAAAAATCAGCTCTTCGGTGTGGAGGTATTTCACCAGAAATGCGGACAACAGGTGTCAAGCCGTGTGTTCCCTTTGTCAAGCTGTAATAAGTAGGGGTAAGGACGTTAACCACCTCGGAACATCCTCCCTTATACGTCACCTGCAGCGCATTCATAATAAGTCAGTGACAAGTTCAAAAACTTTGGGTGACAGCGGAAGCAGTCCACTGACCAGTAAATCCCTTCCTCTTGTAACCAAGCTCACGCAAACCACCCCACCAACTCCCTCAGTGTCAATTTCCTCCTTCCCCAGGAATGCCAATAGTCCTGCAGGCCATGTCACTGGCAAGTCTGACGAGTCCTCTCCTGCCTGGGATTCCTCCGATGCATCCTTGCGTGTAACGCCTACTGCTGCTGGCGCTGCTGTTGTTGCCGCTGGGAGTCGATGGTCATCCCAGAGGGGAAGTCGTAAGCCCACTTGTACTACTTCCAGTAAGCAATTGACTGTTCAACAGTCCTTTGCGAGGAAGATGAAATATCACAGCAGTCATCCTACTGCAAAGCGGATAACTGAGGCCTTGGCATCCTGGGTGGTGAGAAACGTGGTTCCGGTATCCATCATTACTGCAGAGCCAACTAGAGACTTGTTGGAGGTACTGTGTCCCCGGTACCAAATACCATCTAGGTTCCATTTCTCTAGGCAGGCGATACCGAAAATGTACACAGACCTCAGAAAAAGAGTCACCAGTGTCCTAAAAAATGCAGCTGTACCCAATGTCCACTTAACCACGGACATGTGGACAAGTGGAGCAGGGCAGGGTCAGGACTATATGACTGTGACAGCCCACTGGGTAGATGTATGGACTCCCGCCGCAAGAACAGCAGCGGCGGCACCAGTAGCAGCATCTCGCAAACGCCAACTCTTTCCTAGGCAGGCTACGCTTTGTATCACCGCTTTCCAGAATACGCACACAGCTGAAAACCTCTTATGGCAACTGAGGAAGATCATCGCGGAATGGCTTACCCCAATTGGACTCTCCTGTGGATTTGTGGCATCGGACAACGCCAGCAATATTGTGTGTGCATTAAATCTGGGCCAGTTCCAGCACGTCCCATGTTTTGCACATACCTTGAATTTGGTGGTGCAGAATTTTTTAAAAAATGACAGGGGCGTGCAAGAGATGCTGTCGGTGGCCAGAAGAATTGCGGGACACTTTCGGCGTACAGGCACCACGTACAGAAAACTGGAGCACCACCAAAAACTACTGAACCTGCCCTGCCATCATCTGAAGCAAGAAGTGGTAACGAGGTGGAATTCAACCCTCTATATGCTTCAGAGGTTGGAGGAGCAGCAAAAGGCCATTCAAGCCTATACAATTGAGCACGATATAGTAGGTGGAATGCACCTGTCTCAAGTGCAGTGGAGAATGATTTCAACGTTGTGCAAGGTTCTGATGCCCTTTGAACTTGCCACACGTGAAGTCAGTTCAGACACTGCCAGCCTGAGTCAGGTCATTCCCCTCATCAGGCTTTTGCAGAAGAAGCTGGAGGCATTGAAGAAGGAGCTAACACGGAGCGATTCCGCTAGGCATGTGGGACTTGTGGATGCAGCCCTTAATTCGCTTAACAAGGATTCACGGGTGGTCAATCTGTTGAAATCAGAGCACTACATTTTGGCCACCGTGCTCGATCCTAGATTTAAAGCCTACCTTGGATCTCTCTTTCCGGCAGACACAGGTCTGCTGGGGTTGAAAGACCTGCTGGTGACAAAATTGTCAAGTCAAGCGGAACGCGACCTGTCAACATCTCCTCCTTCACATTCTCCCGCAACTGGGGGTGCGAGGAAAAGGCTCAGAATTCCGAGCCCACCCGCTGGCGGTGATGCAGGGCAGTCTGGAGCGACTGCTGATGCTGACATCTGGTCCGGACTGAAGGACCTGACAACGATTACGGACATGTCGTCTACTGTCACTGCATATGATTCTCTCAACATTGATAGAATGGTGGAGGATTATATGAGTGACCGCATCCAAGTAGGCACGTCACACAGTCCGTACTTATACTGGCAGGAAAAAGAGGCAATTTGGAGGCCCTTGCACAAACTGGCTTTATTCTACCTAAGTTGCCCTCCCACAAGTGTGTACTCCGAAAGAGTGTTTAGTGCCGCCGCTCACCTTGTCAGCAATCGGCGTACGAGGTTACATCCAGAAAATGTGGAGAAGATGATGTTCATTAAAATGAATTATAATCAATTCCTCCGCGGAGACATTGACCAGCAGCAATTGCCTCCACAAAGTACACAGGGAGCTGAGATGGTGGATTCCAGTGGGGACGAATTGATAATCTGTGAGGAGGGGGATGTACACGGTGATATATCGGAGGGTGAAGATGAGGTGGACATCTTGCCTCTGTAGAGCCAGTTTGTGCAAGGAGAGATTAATTGCTTCTTTTTTGGGGGGGGTCCAAACCAACCCGTCATATCAGTCACAGTCGTGTGGCAGACCCTGTCACTGAAATGATGGGTTGGTTAAAGTGTGCATGTCCTGTTTTGTTTATACAACATAAGGGTGGGTGGGAGGGCCCAAGGATAATTCCATCTTGCACCTCTTTTTTCTTTTCTTTTTCTTTGCATCATGTGCTGATTGGGGAGGGTTTTTTGGAAGGGACATCCTGCGTGACACTGCAGTGCCACTCCTAGATGGGCCCGGTGTTTGTGTCGGCCACTAGGGTCGCTAATCTTACTCACACAGCTACCTCATTGCGCCTCTTTTTTTCTTTGCGTCATGTGCTGTTTGGGGAGGGTTTTTTGGAAGGGACATCCTGCGTGACACTGCAGTGCCACTCCTAGATGTGCCCGGTGTTTGTGTCGGCCACTAGGGTCGCTAATCTTACTCACACAGTCAGCTACCTCATTGCGCCTCTTTTTTTCTTTGCGTCATGTGCTGTTTGGGGAGGGTTTTTTGGAAGGGCCATCCTGCGTGACACTGCAGTGCCACTCCTAGATGGGCCCGGTGTTTGTGTCGGCCACTAGGGTCGCTTATCTTACTCACACAGCGACCTCGGTGCAAATTTTAGGACTAAAAATAATATTGTGAGGTGTGATGTGTTCAGAATAGGCTGAAAATGAGTGTAAATTATGTTTTTTGAGGTTAATAATACTTTGGGATCAAAATTACCCCCAAATTCTATGATTTAAGCTGTTTTTTAGGGTTTTTTTAAAAAAACACCCGAATCCAAAACACACCCGAATCCGACAAAAAAAATTCGGTGAGGTTTTGCCAAAACGCGGTCGAACCCAAAACACGGCCGCGGAACCGAACCCAAAACCAAAACACAAAACCCGAAAAATTTCCGGCGCTCATCTCTAGTCTGTGCATCAATGCACAAGAGTCCTGGGAAAAATGGTGGCTTCTTACGAAGCGATTCCATTCGGCAGATTCCATGCACGAATTTTTCAGTGGGATCTGCTAGACAAATGGTCCGGATCGCATCTGCAGATGCATCAGCGCATAAAATTGTCGACAAGGACAAGGGTCTCTCTGCTATGGTGGTTGCAGAGTGCTCATCTGTTGGAGGGCCGCAGATTCGGCATACAGAACTGGGTCCTAGTGACCACGGATGCCAGCCTGAGAGGCTGGGGAGCGGTCACACAAGGAAGAAACTTCCAGGGCGTGTGGTCAAGCCTGGAAACGTCTCTTCACATAAATATACTGGAACTAAGAGCAATCTACAATGCTCTAAGCCTGGCAAAACCTCTGCTTCAGGGTCAGCCGGTGTTGATCCAGTCGGACAACATCACGGCAGTCGCCCACGTAAACAAACAAAAAACTGGACAGGTATTGCGCCAGGTCAAGAGATCCTCAGGCAATAGCTGTGGACGCTCTGGTAACACCATGGGTGTACCAGTCAGTGTATGTGTTTCCTCCTCTGCCTCTCATACCCAAGGTACTGAGAATTATACGGCAAAGGGGAGTAAGAACGATACTAGTGGCTCCGGACTGGCCAAGAAGGACTTGGTACCCGGAACTTCAGGAGATGCTCACGGAAGATCCGTGGCCTCTACCTCTAAGAAGGGATCTGCTTCAGCAGGGACCGTGTCTATTCCAAGACTTACCGCGGCTGCGTTTGACGGCATGGCGGTTGAACGCCGGATCCTAAAGGAAAAAGGCATTCCGGAAGAGGTCATCCCTACCCTGGTCAAAGCCAGGAAGGAGGTGACTGCACAACATTATCACCGCATTTGGAGAAAATATGTTGCATGGTGTGAGGCCAGGAAGGCCCCGACAGAGGAATTTCAACTGGGTCGATTCCTACATTTCCTGCAAACAGGATTATCTATGGGCCTCAAATTAGGGTCCATTAAGGTTCAAATTTCGGCCCTGTCGATTTTCTTCCAGAAAGAATTGGCTTCAGTTCCTGAAGTCCAGACTTTTGTAAAAGGAGTACTACATATACAGCCCCCGGTTGTGCCCCCAGTGGCACCGTGAGATCTCAATGTAGTTTTGGATTTTCTCAAATCCCATTGGTTTGAGCCACTCAAATCGGTAGATTTGAAATATCTTACATGGAAAGTAACCATGCTACTGGCTCTGGCTTCAGCCAGGAGAGTGTCAGAATTGGCGGCTTTGTCGTATAAAAGCCCATATCTGATTTTCCATTCGGACAGGGCAGAATTGAGGACGCGTCCTCATTTTCTGGCTAAGGTGGTATCAGCGTTTCTCCTGAACCAGCCTATTGTGGTGCCTGCGGCTACTAGCGATTTGGAGGATTCCAAGTTGCTGGACGTTGTCAGAGCATTGAAAATATATATTTCAAGGACGGCTGGAGTCAGAAAATCTGACTCGCTGTTTATACTATATGCACCCAACAAGCTGGGTGCTCCTGCTTCTAAGCAGACGATTGCTCGTTGGATTTGTAGCACAATTCAACTGGCACATTCTGTGGCAGGCCTGCCACAGCCTAAATCTGTCAATGCCCACTCCACAAGGAAGGTGGGCTCATCTTGGGCGGCTGCCCGAGGGGTCTCGGCATTACAACTCTGCCGAGCAGCTACGTGGTCAGGGGAGAACATGTTTGTAAAATTCTACAAATTTGATACCCTGGCTAAGGAGGACCTGGAGTTCTCTCATTCGGTGCTGCAGAGTCATCCACACTCTCCCGCCCGTTTGGGAGCTTTGGTATAATCCCCATGGTCCTGACGGAGTCCCAGCATCCACTAGGACGTCAGAGAAAATAAGATTTTACTTACCGATAAATCTATTTCTCATAGTCCGTAGTGGATGCTGGGCGCCCATCCCAAGTGCGGATTGTCTGCAATACTTGTACATAGTTATTGTTACAAAAAAATCGGGTTGTTTATTGTTGTGAGCCATCTTTTCAGAGGCTCCTACGTTATCATACTGTTAACTGGGTTCAGATCACAAGTTGTACGGTGTGATTGGTGTGGCTGGTATGAGTCTTACCCGGGATTCAAAATCCTTCCTTATTGTGTATGCTCGTCCGGGCACAGTATCCTAACTGAGGCTTGGAGGAGGGTCATAGGGGGAGGAGCCAGTACACACCACCTAGTGGTCAAACTTTTACATTTTGTGCCATGTCTCCTGCGGAGCCGCTATTCCCCATGGTCCTGACGGAGTCCCAGCATCCACTACGGACTATGAGAAATAGATTTATCGGTAAGTAAAATCTTATTTTTATTTTCAGGTACCCGTGGATTCTACTTGGAGAAGAGGACCGACTGCTTCGTGTCAACATAGGTAAGTATGTGTGTGTCGGCAGGTGTGAAATAAAGTTATACTTTCACGGTGTCTGTGTCCTGTTTTTATTTGGGTATTTTTTCCCCAGTAGAACTACAGGTACCAGCGGGCCCGTTTTTCTCCCGCATGCTGGTACTTGTGGTTCTCAAAGTACCAGATTGCGGGGGAGGCTTGCTGGGACTTGTAGTACTACTGGAAAAAACAATATTCTTTCAATTTTCTCAAGGCTATCAGCCTCCCATCCGCAGCCCTTGGATGGGGGGGACAGCCTCGGGCTTCACCCCTGGCCCTTGGGTGGCTGGGGGGGGACCCCTTGATTGAAGGGGTCCCCACTCCCCCAGGGTACCCCGGCCAGGGGTGACTAGTTGGATATTTAATGCCACGGCCGCAGGGCACTGTATAAAAGTGACCCCCGGCTGTGGCATTATCTGTCCAACTAGTGGAGCCCGATGCTGGTGTAAAAATAATGGGGGACCCTACTCTTTTTGTCCCCCGTATTTTTTGCACCAGCACCAGGCGCAGAGCCCGGAGCTGGTTTTAAAAATACGGGGGATCCCCTGTCCGTTTTCCCCCCGGATTTTTAGAACCAGGACCGGCTCGAAGAGCCCGAGGCTGGTTATGCTTTGGAGGGGGGACCGCACGCAATTTTTCTTTTCCGGGTTTTTCACATTCCATTTAAAAAAAAATAATAATAATAATCTTTTAAAAAATATATAAATAATACTTGTGCCTCCAAAAAAGACAAACCAAGTACCTAATCCCTTCTAATATAAATAGATATGCTATTACCCCAAAAAAAACATGTTTTAAATTTTTTTTATTAGATTCCGCCTGCAAAGTGTGGCGGATTGAAAATGACGAATTTACTGTTTAAAAGCACTGTTGTCGAATTTACAAACTTCAATTGAATATACTTTTGTTGAATTGCCGCATTTGTACCATTGCAGAAAAGTCGAATTTGTCAAATGTCGAATTTTGAAAGGATGCAAGAATAGGCCCCGCCCCCTTCTTCACATCAGCCGTCCCCTTCTACCCCTGTACCTTGCTCTCTCCTGTCTGTGCTCTCTCCCGTCTGTAGGACTAGGCCCCGCCCCCTTCTTACCCTCCAGTGACTGCTCTCTCCTGACAAGTGGACCAGGCCTGCCCCCTACACGCTGCTGGTGTCTTCATTGTTACTTGGTCTGGAGCTCCGTTGGGGAGAGAACTCACGTGAGCTCATTAAGAATGAGGAACTGGGATGTTTTAATTTTATTGTGAGTAGTGTAGTGTGGTGATGTAGTATGTTGTATGGGGGGTATAGTGTAACTATGAAGTGCAGCATATGGGAGGGCTATAGCATAGTGATGTAGTGTGGCATATGGGGGGTGGTAGCGCATAGGCGTGCGTACAGGGGGTGCCTGGTGCGCACAGGCACTCCCTAATGTCCAGCACCGCTGCACGCCACGCTTGCTGTGGCACAGTGATCGCTGAGTGTGTGATCGGTGGAGCCTAGCCTGTAGCTCATTTCCGTACCTCCCACCACCGCTGCGCCCGCCCCCCCTCTGCCTGCTGCTAATACTATGCTGAGTGCATTCGTCGGCGGCCTCACTGGGGGGACTGGTGTCACCTTGCAATGTGACGTGGTGATGTCCGCCTATGCTCTCCTCCCGCCCACCCGTGCTTTCCTCCCGCTGCGGTCTCTCAGTCCTAGTTTGCCGCGGCTGCCACACCACTGGCAGTGTTCCTCTAGGGGGGACTGGGAGCCGCCGGCAGACACATTCTGCTGAGACTTACTTGTCAGTGCGGGTTCCGGATGGCAGGCGGCGGGTGGGAGGGCAGACGGGGAGCAGGTGTCACAAGGAGTGTGTGGGTAACTAATTCACAATACTTCCGCTCAACGTGGCACTGCTGGTCCTTCATCTCCCATGTCTCTTCACCAGGTGGCGGGCGGCCCGGAAATTAAGTGATGTGTTGTGCAGCAGTCAGTGTGACTGCTGCAGAATCGGGAAGCAATTAATTCATAAATATAATGTACTCTATCAGTGTATTATACATACATAAACATGTACATACGTGTATTTGTGTATACATGTATATACATGAGTGTGTGTGCATATATATATATATATATATATATATACAGCCAGTTCCCAGGAACAAAAGTCCTCCCCCGCTTCCGCTAAGTCCACAGCATGACGCTGGGGCTCCACTGGTGGAGCCAGGTGCGGTGGGGGCCCGTCTCAAGTGCTTCAGCAATCAGTGGGCTTGCTCACAGGTGGATCCCTGGATTCTACAAGTAGTGTCTCAGGGATTCAAGATGGAATTCGAGACGTCTCCCCCTCGCCGTTTCCTAAAATCTGCCTTGCCAACATCTCCCTTGGACAGGGAGGCTGTGATAGAGGCAAATTCACAAGCTGTATTTGCAGCAGGTGATAGTCAAGGTACCCCTCCTTCAACAAGTAAGGGGTTACTATTCCACAATGTTTGTGGTACCGAAACCGGACGGTTCGGTGAGACCCATTTTAAACTTTGAACACGTATATAAAACGGTTCAAGTTCAAGATGGAATCGCTCAGGGCGGTTATCTCAAGCCTGAGGAAGGGGATTACATGGTATCACTGGACATCAAGGATGCTTACCTGCATGTCCCCATTTACTCTCCTCACCAGGAGTACCTCAGATTTGTGGTACAGGACTGTCATTACCAATTCCAGACGCTGCCGTTTGGTCTGTCCACGGCACCGAGGGTGTTTACCAAGGTAATGGCCGAGATGATGATACTCCTGCGAAAAAAGGGAGTTATAATTATCCCGTACTTGGACGATCTCCTGATAAAGGCGAGGTCCAAGGAACAGTTGTTGATCGGAGTAGCACTTGCTCGGCAGGTGCTACAACAGCACGGCTGGATCCTGAATATTCCAAAGTCGCAGCTGGTTCCTGCAACACGTCTATTGTTCCTGGGGATGGTTCTGGACACAGAACAGAAAAGGGTGTTTCTCCCGGAGGAGAAGGACAAGGAGTTGTCATCGCTAGTCAGAGACCTCCTAAGACCAAAACAGGTGTCGGTGCACCACTGCACGCGAGTCCTGGGAAAGATGGTAGCTTCTTACGAAGCAATTCCGTTCGGAAGGTTCCATGCAAGGATCTTTCAGTGGGATCTGTTGGACAAGTGGTCCGGATCGCATCTTCAGATGCATCAGAGGATAACCCTGTCTGCAAGGACCAGGGTGTCTCTACTGTGGTGGCTGCAGAGTGCTCATCTTCTGGAGGGCCGCAGATTCGGCATACAGGACTGGGTCCTGGTAACCACGGACGCCAGCCTTCGAGGCTGGGGAGCAGTCACACAGGGAAGAAATTTCCAGGGACTATGGTCAAGCCAGGAAATGTCCCTACACATAAATATTCTGGAACTAAGAGCTATTTACAATGCCCTAAGTCAGGCAAGACCCCTGCTTCAAAGTCAGCCAGTACTGATTCAGTCAGACAACATCACGGCGGTCGCCCATGTAAACCGACAAGAACAACGAGAAGCAGGATGGCGATTGCAGAAGCCACGAAGATTCTCCGATGGGCGGAAAATCACGTGTTAGCACTGTCGGCAGTGTTTATTCCGGGAGTGGACAACTGGGAAGCAGACTTCCTCAGCAGATACGACCTCCACCCGGGAGAGTGGGGACTTCATCCAGAAGTCTTCCGGCTGATTACAAACCGATGGGAATGGCCACAGGTGGACATGATGGCGTCCCGCCTCAACAAAAAGCTAGAAAACTATTGCGCCAGGTCAAGGGACCCTCAGGCGATAGCGTTGGACGCTCTAGTGACACCGTGGGTGTACCGGTCGGTTTATGTGTTTCCTCCTCTTCCTCTCATACCAAGGGTGCTGAGGATAATAAGAAGGAGAAGAGTAAGAACTATACTCATTATTCCGGATTGGCCAAGAAGAGCTTGGTACCCAGAACTTCAAGAAATGATCTCGGAGGACCCATGGCCTCTACCGCTCAGACAAGACCTGCTGCAGCAGGGGCCTTGTCTGTTCCAAGACTTACCGCGGCTGCGTTTGACGGCATGGCTGTTGAACACCGGATCCTGAAGGAAAAGGGCATTCCGGAGGAAGTCATTCCTACGCTGATCAAAGCCAGGAAGGACGTGACCGCAAAACATTATCACCACATATGGCGAAAATATGTTGCTTGGTGTGAGGACAGGAAGGCCCCAACGGAGGAATTTCAACTGGGTCGATTCCTGCACTTCCTACAGTCAGGGGTGAATATGGGCCTCAAATTGGGGTCCATTAAGGTCCAGATTTCGGCTCTGTCGATTTTCTTCCAAAAAGAACTGGCTTCCCTGCCGGAAGTTCAGACTTTTGTTAAAGGAGTGCTGCATATTCAGCCTCCTTTTGTGCCTCCAGTGGCACCTTGGGATCTCAACGTGGTGTTGGATTTCCTTAAATCACATTGGTTTGAGCCACTTAAAACCGTGGAGTTAAAATATCTCACGTCGAAAGTGGTAATGCGATTGGCCCTGGCTTCGGCCAGGCGTGTGTCAGAGTTGGCGGCTTTGTCATGTAAAAGCCCTTATGTGATTTTCCATATGGATAGGGCGGAATTGAGGACTCATCCCCAATTTCTGCCTAAGGTGGTTTCAGCGTTTCATTTGAACCAACCTATTGTGGTGCCTGCGGCTACTCGGAACTTGGAGGATTCCAAGTTGCTGGATGTAGTCAGGGCCCTGAAAATTTATGTTTCCAGAATGGCTGGAGTCAGGAAAACTGACTCGCTGTTTATCCTCTACGCACCAAACAAGATGGGTGCTCCTGCTTCAAAGCAGACTATTGCTCGCTGGATATGTAGCACAATTCAGCTTGCACATTCTGCGGCGGGACTGCCGCATTCTAGATCAGTAAAAGCCCATTCCACGAGGAAGGTGGGCTCTTCTTGGGCGGCTGCCCGAGGGGTCTCTGCTTTACAACTTTGCCGAGCTGCTACTTGGTCGGGGTCAAACACATTTGCAAGATTTTACAAGTTTGACACCCTGGCTGAGGAGGACCTGGAGTTCGCTCATTCGGTGCTGCAGAGTCATCCGCACTCTCCCTCCCGTTTGGGAGCTTTGATATAATCCCCATGGTCCTTACGGAGTCCCAGCATCCACTTAGGACGTCAGAGAAAATAAGATTTTACTCACCGGTAAATCTATTTCTCGTAGTCCGTAGTGGATGCTGGGCGCCCATCCCAAGTACTTGTACATAGTTATTGTTAACAAAAGGGTTATTGTTGAGAGCCATCTGTGCAGAGGCTCCGTTGTTGTCATACTGTTAACTGGGTATAATATCACGAGTTGTACGGTGTGATTGGTGTGGCTGGTATGAGTCTTACCCGGGATTCAAAATCCTTCCTTAGTGTCAGCTCTTCCGGGCACAGTATCCTAACTGAGGTCTGGAGGAGGGTCATAGGGGGAGGAGCCAGTGCACACCAGGTAGTCCTAAAGCTCTCTTTAGTTGTGCCAAGTCTCTTGCGGAGCCGCTATTCCCCATGGTCCTTACGGAGTCCCAGCATCCACTACGGACTACGAGAAATAGATTTACCGGTGAGTAAAATCTTATTATATATATATATATAATATGACTTGGGGTTTGTTTTATTAGATAGAGCATGTCCCTGTGAAGTGCCTTTTGGGGTTGTGGTTTTTCAGAAAGTTACAGGTTTTTTTTAATTAAGAGAAATATGCCCCATTATAGAGATCGGGCATTTCAATTTGTTGCGCCTGCGCAGTGGCCGCCAGCAGGGGGTGTACTAGAGTGCCTTCTCTTGAGAGCCGCAATATGGCCGCCTTCTCCCCGGTTATTCTGTAAATAGGAAAATAACCTCACAGGTTCACATAGGGCAGAGTTGCCACTACTAGTGCAGGGCTGTAACTTACAGTACTAAGGAAAAGCCATATACTAAAGCGGCACGGTGACCTTACCCCTCTCAGAGACACCAGGGCGCAGCACACTGGTACACACACCTGTTAGCTCAGGGCAGCACTATAGGACCCTCCTGTAATGCTGTGCTGGCGGCGTGTAGTGATCAGGGCACTGGGAGACTGGCTGGCTGGTCTCCGTCTCTGCTGCCTATAGAACTTCCACCTCTGTTATATATCAGGGCTGCTCTCCTGTTGTTATGATTCCAATACTCTGGTCTGGGGATATCTTATAGCAAGGACCTGAGTACTGGAACGTAATGCTTGGAAAGGGAGTGGGAACGGGAATAGCCCCTGGCGCCCTATCTCCGTTGTCTCGCCCGTGCTGTCAGAAATCTCTTGCGAGACTATGGTTGCTTGGGCCCATGGCAGCCGCGTTTGAAGGGCGGATTACGTCTGCCCAACTCCGATGCCCCCTCAGGACTTAATGGGAGACAAAGAGAAATCCGAGACAGGGTGATAACAAGGGGCCCTCTACTAAACAACAAAGCCAGGGGCTCAAAACTAACTTTAAACTAGAGTATGTGCGGAAAACCGCCAGGGAAAAGGACAACCAAAATACCCACTTGTCCACTCTTCTACCCGGCACCGGCGAGTTCCAGAGAGGAGTGTGGGAGCGTAAACCTCCGCAAATGCACCAACACAGAATACAAAATAAAGCGGCCTAGGCCGCAGCACGCGGCAGAGCCGCCACTCACGAAAACCACACGAGATCCTCTAGCGACTGTTGCGGGTAAATGAGGACTGGAAGACTCCTTGGGAAGAGATGACAACACTAAGATTCAGGAACTCTGAGGACAGGAATGACCGGACACAGCAGAACTGGAACAGACGTCAGCAAACCAAAGCAGCATGCAGGAAGCTATTATCGGCGTCTGTGTGAAGCACTGAGAAGGTATTTAGCAGGGAGTCCTTCAATCAGAAGTTCAGAGCCTGATTAGCACAATGCCGTGCAGCTGCCTTGCTGCACGACCAGAAGACAAGTGTGTGTGTGTAGTTCACTTGATTGACCCTGCAAGGGGAGCGCAGTCCGTCCGTGGCGTCCCCGTTGCTAGGGTCCAGGCGGCTCAGCGCGCCCGGCGTCCTAGCGTTGCTAGGGAGCCGGCGGCTAGCACGCTCGGCGTCCCTAGTTGCTAGGCGCCGGGCCGCGAGGACATCGCGGACCACGGCGCCTAACACCTGTGTGTTCTCTTCCTCTCCTACCTCACACTGGAACTGGCCGCCCAGAGAACGAGAGGGCAGCGGCTGACATCAGAGAGGGTGCAGCAATCTGTGTGGGCAGAGCCCCTCACAGCAAGGTGTCCTTATGCTGTGCCCCGTGTAATCACTGTGATCCATACAGACTCTCACCCTGGTATGCTCTCTATTATTTATTTTTTTACACTGCGGCATGCTCGAGGGAAGGGAGCAGGCACCACCCCACCGCCACTACTCCTCCGCCAGCATCACTGCCGAGCCGGTCAGTGTTCCGGCGGCAATGAGCAGTAGGCAACCACCAGCAACAACAGTCAGGAAGCTGTTACTCCCGGCAGCAGTAGCGTCAAGCTGCAATTCAGCCAGCGGCACGATGATCCGGGAGACAGTGGCAGCACAGGGAAGCAGTATCCCAAGCATTTTGGATAAGGGATACTCAACCTGTAATGCCACTGTATAGGTCCTTGGTACAGCCACATTTAGAATCCTGTGTTCAGTTCCAGAAGCCATATCTCCAGAAGGCTGTAAATACATTAGGGCAACTAAAATTGTGCATGGCCTACATCACAAAACTTACCTGGAAATACTAAAAAATGTTGATGTGTATAGTTTGGAGAAGGGAAGAGGGAACATACAGTAATAGAAACATTTAAATATATAGGGAGGAATGTAATAGGGTGTGAGAATCAGAAAGTGAGAGATTTTGTGTTTTTTCCTGTTGTTTTTTTTTTTTTTATTGTTTGTTTTTTAAAGTGGCAAACCTTTACATGGCAAAACCAGGTTGATATTTGCCATGTAAAGGATTGCCACCGTGGGCATGTGTAGAAGGGGCACTGCTACTGTTGGCATTATGTGTGTAAGCTGCACTGATATGGTGGTTATGTGTATAAAGGGCACTGCGACTGTGGGTATTATTATTATTATTATTATTACATGCGGTGTAATGACAATAAGATAGTGCTACTATGTGGCGTATTTTGATTTGGGGTGCTATTGTGTGGCCATGCCCCTTCCTTGTGATACCACACCTTCTTTTTTTAAGGAGCGCACTGTCCCTTTATTAAGTATTGGAGAGAGGGCCCAAATTAATAGTTTGCAGGGAGGCGCCAAACACCCTAGCACTGGCCCTTTGGTAGGGGACAGGATTTGCTTCTGCTTGTGCACATATGTTATGATTGCCAGCCAACAGCACTGGTTTTGCCTATAACACTAACTATAAATATTTTGAATTGGTCCTGGACCACCAATCCAAGGCACCCCTGCAAGTGTCCCGAGGCACCCCAGGGTGCAGTTTGAGAACCACTGGTCTAGTGAGTACCCAGGATAATTATTGTAGCTGGTCTGCGGGTAACAGCTCTCAGATCCACTTCTAGAAAAAATGCAGCAATGTAATTTGAGTGACAAACTGCAGAGATGAACCCTTTCTGTGACTGCTGCACAGTGATCACACAAACTCTATTCATAGGGCTGACTTCACTTAGGGGAGATGTTCTCACCCCGCAAAGAAGTGCGAGTATATACCGCACTTACGGTACCATTGGATTTAGATATTTTCTTGCAATACACTATGGGGGTCATTCTGAGTTGATTGCTCGCTAGCAGTTTTTAGCAGCCATGCAAACGCATTGTCGCTGCCCACTGGAGAGTGTATATTCACTTTGGAGAAGTGCGAACACTTGAGCAGCAGAGCGCCTGCAAAATCGTTTCAAAATAAGACCAGCACTGTAGTTACACTTCGTGTGCGTTGATTCTAACAACCGAGGGACGGCTTTTGATGTCACACACCCATCCAGCGAATGCCCAGCCACGTCTGCATTTCTTCTGCCACGCCTGCATTTTTCCAAGCACTCCCTGAAAACGGTCAGTTGACACCCAGAAACGCCCTCTTTCTGTCAATCTCCTTGTGGCCTGTTCTGTGATTGGAATAATCGCTAGAACTAGTGCAAAACCACAATGGACTTTGTACCCGTACGATGCGCATGCACATTACGGAGCAGGCGCATGCACAGATTAGCCATTTTTTTTCAACTGATTGCTACGCAGCGAACAACGGCAGCAAGCGATCAACTCGGAATGACCCCCTATATACATAGAAACATGGATTTTTACTGCAGGAATTATGGTTAGTTTAGGGGTATCGGTTAGGGTCAACAGAGGTGTAGCTAGGGGTCCAAGCGCCCCTGGCAAAGTAAGGGACTGGCGCCCCCCCTTTCGATAAAGCATTGCAGTCCATTGGCGGTTACCATGTTGGAGCCACAGCAACTGACCCCCTCCCCCACACGCTGCCCTACATCATCGGCTGGGATTCACTGTTGGTGTGAAGCCACTGGGAACATTCTGGTAGCATTAGCAGCAGTCTGTGTCATAGATAGGGAAGGCAGAAGGTTAACTAGCTAATAGCAGTCTGTTGGCAGCAGAGGCTGGGCGGGGGGCTGAGAATGAGCCAACGCTGATCAGTGTCCAGTCTGCTCAGACAAAAATATTTTGTGATCAGGGCTGGTTCTAGACCAAAGGAGCCAATGGCAAAAATTTCCTTTGGCACCCCCCCCCCCACACACACACACACATACACACACACACACACACACACACACACACACACCAAAAAGAACATATCCCAGTTTAACATAACGCTATGTGGTGCAAGGTGTGGAGCTGGTCATTTGTATCAGACCTCTGACATTTGCCTTTTCACCCATATTGCATACTTTTTCTTGCAGGTTGTGTCTTAATTCAAGAAGTGTTCTAAGTACTTCAGTTTAGTATCTTTACTGACCCCTCTTTACCCCACACTACATAACTGACCCCTCTATACCCTACACTACATCACTGACCTTTCTATAACCATCACTGCATTACTGACCCCTCTATACAGTACACTGACCTCTATATACCTGCTAGTACATCCCTGATGCCTATATTCCCTAAACTAAATCCCTGACGCCTCTATTCCCTACGCTACATCCCTGACGCCTCTATTCCCTATGCTACATCCCTGACGCCTCTATACCCTACGCTACATCCCTGATGTCTCTATTCCCTACGCTACATTCCTGATGCCTCTATAACCTACGCTACATCCCTGACGCCTCTATACCCTACGCTACATCCCTGACGCCTCTATACAGTACAATGCATTACTGATCCCTCTAGACCATACATCCTCATTACATCAGAGAGATAGTGAAACACTGGAAAAAATAAGGATAAAGTGGACTACAGAAACTGATGCTCTAAACAAAGGAGAGAGAGAGAAAAGCACAAGGGAAAGTGGGCAATCGGAACACCATAGAGAGAGGAGAGATAGAAATGCCTGAAAAAGTAAAGGGGGTTGGGTATGGCATCCGGCGCTCGGGATTCCAGCAGTCACATGATACCTAATCCTAACCCTCTGGGGGGGTGGCGGATAGGGCTAACCCTCAGGGGGTGGCAGCTAGGACTAACCCCCCCCCCTCCTAGTGCCTTCCCTAACACCCCCTCCCCCGGTCCTAACCCTCCCTCCAATACTCGCCTTCGGGATGTTGGCTGTCTGTGTGCCGGCACCAGTCTCCCAAGTGGTGTCAGGATTCCAACATCGGTCAAATGACCGCCGGTATACCGTCTGCCGGGATGGTAAATGTATCCTGAGGACAGGTAGTGAGTGTGGAGGGATAGGTGGTTCAGTAAAATGTAACAGCTCAAACTGCGATCATTCACTGATAAATTGATTTATAGCTCTCCCTTTTTAACCATTGCAGTCATAAAAGCAATGTTTTTTAAACTTTTAAATAAAGCTTGTTAGCATCCCCAGCACACTGTATATGCTGGGAGATGTAGTTCTCAATATGAAAACATTTAATTACTGTATGAACTCTAATTCCCCAACTGAAACCTCTCACAAACACACACTCCTAAATCTAGTACACACACACACACACACACATTTCCCCAGTACTGACAACTCTCATCACTTCCACACACTGACAACTCCCTCCTGCTCCTCTCCCCACTGACACTGACAGCTCCCTCACAGTCACACACATCCTCCACCCCCCCACCCCCCCCACACACACACACTGATAGCACACATGCACAAATCCCCCCCTCCTCGACACTAACTGTCACGGACTGCTTGGGCAGCAGGGGGCAGGCTCTGACTTGAAGTGCTGAAATTCAACAGCTCTCTCGAACTTGCAAGGCATGGCTGTGCAGCTGTCTCCAGCCATCTCCTTGCCCACTGTGTAATTTGTGGCGTTCTCTGATGTTCCCCGCTCTGCCTCTACAACCGGCACATAATGTACAGCAGTGGTGACTCCTGAGTATGGGCCTGGAGAACTCCGCCTACCGGGGGGTAGGGATTAATAATTTCAAAGGGGCAGAGCTAGGAGTGAAGCAGTGGACAGCAGTTGAGGGGCGTTTCAAACTGTAACAGGGTTGGGACAATTTCAGTATCCTTCCCTCACCGTCTAATTGGTCAGTCCCACGCTGATTGCCATAGCGCCCTTTCGAGACTGCAGAACTCTATCCCTTAGCCACGGTTGGCACAGCTGGATGGTGCCCCTGGCAAGTGCCATCCTGGCCAAGGGGTAGATACGCCCTGAGGGTCAGGGCCAGCAACAGAAATCTCGGGGCCCAGTACACTGATATCTCTGGGGCCCCCTCAACCCCCCCTTAACTTGGCAGAGGGATCTTTAAAAAAAAATGGAGCCTTTGACTCGGACCGTCAGTGAGGCCGGCAGGTGGTTTTCATACTGGGCTATCCAGCTCTTCGGTGGCGGTGGCAGGGACATTCAGAAAAGGGCCAGCACAGCAACATGCATAATAATGGCAATACAGTATGGACCACAGGGACTGGACAAAGTGATGGGGTAAAAGGAGGGGGGAGGGTTTAGTTGGCCTGTTAATTGTTTTCCTGCTTAAATTGAGCAGTTGGTGGATACACTTTAAAAAGCAATATTGGCACTGTGGCCCCATTATTTCTGTTCTTAATACTTGGAGCCCTGAACAAGTGTCCCCTTTGTCCCCCCTGTCACCGGGCCTGTTCAGGCGTTACCTATGGAGAAGCTGCGACATGACATCCTAGGACACGATACTGCACCATGCATCACCATTATATTTCAGTGTGCCTTGTTAATATTTAAATCTTGTTCTGTGTGACGTGAGTTGTAAATGGTTGAAAATCTCTGTGCTACAGTATCGTCACCATGTAGTTATAACAACACCGCAAAACCACCAAAAGACGTGTTTTGGTAGAGGGACTGCTGGAGGGGCCCATTGGGGCCCCCAGTTTGCTACCCCACCCCAGTATACCTGTGCTGTAGCCAGTGGAAGGGGCACTATCTTCCCGGTGATCTCTTCGGGAAGATGGTGCCGCACATAGAAAGCAAAGACTCTGGCTGCACTCTCCTGCCCTCGCTCTAAGCAAGGTGATCGGGCCACAAAAGGACCCCTGCCGGACCCCGGCCTGTGGGCCACAAAAGGATGCATTGGGGGCGGCATGCGGCCCATGGGTTTGACACCCCTGCCCTAGAGTATCAAAATTTGTTTCACGGCACCCCTAGGCCAAAGTTTTTTTTATTGAGAAATTCAGAAAAAAATATAAAATTAAGTAAATTGTGTTTATAGCATGTCATCCTCAGGTTCAGTTATGTTGTGAGGGAATGGTTTTGCCAATTTAATAAAGTATAAATAATTTTAATTGGTCCTGGACCACCAAACTATGCTACCAGTGCAAGAACCCCAGTTTGGAAACTACTGCCATAAAATAAACCTTTTTTGTTTTTTTTAAACTACATGTAATACACCTTAGAGCTCAGTTCCTAAAAGGTTTTAAACCCTTGCATACAGTAAACTACACATATTTAAAAATCCTACACCGGGCACAAGTGCTCACGGGCCAATTTCATGGCAGTCTCGGATAGGAGGGCATTGTGGATTCACCAAGGGAATGCTGATGCTGACTCCAAGAAGAAAGGGAGTCTCTTCCCTATGAAGGTGAAGCCTTGTTTGGCGACGGCCTAGTTAATTTGATCTCGGCAGCTCCCGCAGGTAAGTCATCCTTCTTGCCCTATGTTCCCTCTCAACGGATGAAGACGCA